>NC_091832.1:107045794-107348824 GCF_037783145.1 Equus przewalskii | reverse complement strand
AAGTTACTGGGGAACTGATTACCCACATTGTCTCAAAGGATCTGTCGACAAATTAGTGATTAATTACAAAAGGAAAAAAGAACCTCTACAATGGGGAAATCTTGCAATGCCGCCGTAATCAAATGATCAAAACCATCATCACCGATAATGAAACAAACTCATATCACGTATCTCCAGATGCGATGTTCTGAGAAGGAGATCTTCCTGCACTTTAACCAGAATCTAATCATATGGAAACAATCCTTATGTCTCTATGTTTCACGTTTGCAGAATGCTGCAGAACAACGCACCTGGACTCTTCAAAACCCCTCAATGCCAAGAAAAGTCAGACAAAAAGAAAAAAAAACTTATCTGGATTAAAGAAGACAAAAGGGACATACAGACATAGCAACTAAAAGCAATACGTGATCATAGACTGAATCCTGGATTAATTAAAAAATAAAAGCTAGTAAAGATATTGGGGACCTGTTTGGGAAATTTGAATATTAAATATCCATTAGGCATTATTATTGCATTAATATAAATTGCTTGAGTGTGATATTTGCAGGAATGTCCTTGTTCTTAGGAGATTCGTGGTGAAGTAGATAGAGGCAAATGAAAGAAATTATGTGTGTGTGTGTGTGTGTATACACAATATATGGAGAAAAGCAAATCTGGCAACAATGGGTGATTTAGGTGGAGCGAAGTTTGTTGCACTGTTCTTTAACTTTTCCATAGTTTTGAAATTTTTTAAAATAAAATTTGGATACAAACAGAGGAACTAGAGTGCCCACTTCAAACTTTTAAAATAAATCTCAATTTTTTTGTTTAGTCATACTTATGAAAGCAATTTGTCTTATTTAATATTTGAAGGGAAATGTGGAAAATATAGAAAATAGAAAGTTGTCTATAAACCTGCCTGGAGATAAACATGATTAATATTTTAGTATAATGTCTGTCAGTCATTTTTTTCTATTCAAATATACATCATATATATATTGATTTTTCAGGACGGGATCATAATTCATATTTGGTTTTCTACATTAATAGATAGGGAGCATTTTCCACATCACTTAGTAATTTCCAAAAAATATGATTTTCGTAGTCACATAAAGGTTTATCATAATTATTCGATCACAATTTTATAAAGTTTCTCCTCCTCGATCTAATTTATTTTCTTGATTTCTGGATCCTCAAGCCCTCCTGGTTTTCCCGTAACCCTTCTGTAGTCCTTGCTAATCTCCGTTATGGACACTCCTCATATCCCGCGTGTTCACAGCGGAGTGGCGGAAGGCTCGGCCAAGGTGTCTGCCTTTGCTTCTCTGTTTGCTCACTCTCTGGCTGGTCTC
Organism: Equus przewalskii; assembly: GCF_037783145.1. Classification (NCBI taxonomy): domain Eukaryota; kingdom Metazoa; phylum Chordata; class Mammalia; order Perissodactyla; family Equidae; genus Equus; species Equus przewalskii. Next base: position 107,347,496 of record NC_091832.1, on the reverse strand, counting down.
ACTCAGCCTCATGGTTTCAAATACCCTCTCCATGCTGATATCTAAACATGTATCTTTAGCCCAGACCTCTCCTCTGAACACCAGCCTTACATCCACTGTCTACTCCACTTGGATGCATCAAATTTATGTCAAGTTCGAATTTCTGATCTTCCCTCCAAAACTTCCTTCTATAGTCTTACACACCTCACTTAATGGCAATTATATTCTCCTCACATTCAGACCAAAAGCATTAGAGTCATTTTGAGTCCTCTTTGTCCCTACCCTGTATCCATATTCGATGTGTCGGCAAACCCTAACTCTTCCTCCTAATTATGTCCAGGATCTGTCCCTTCTCATCAGACTCCCTGCTAAAACCTTGGTCTGGGAAACCATCAATTCCGGCCTGAATCGCTGAATTTCTGTCTGAGTGGTAGTTTTTATGTCCCTACTTTTTATTCAAACTATTGAAATAAATCTGTAGAATCATGTGTGAGATCATGTCACTCCTCTATTCCAACCCCTCCAGGAGATTCTGTCTCACTCAGAGTAAAAGCCAAAGTCCTTACAACGTCTTAAAAAGGGCCCCGATCTAGTTCGAGCTATTTCTCTACCTCACTTAACTCTTCTTTCCTTCCCTCACTGGCCACCTTGCTGTTCCTCAAAGCACATATGATAGTCTCTGCTCAGAACCTTCCGACTGACTGACCTCAGCGCCTGGAAGGCTCTCCTCCCGGACAGATGCCCTTGGCGAGCTCCTTGTCTCTCTCTGGTCTTTGATCAAACATCACCTAATTAGTACAACCGTCCTAACTGTCGTATTTAAGGTTTTAACCCCCTAACCTAGTAATCCCTAGTCCCCCTTTCTACTTTACTTTCCTTGTTTGCTTTTCTTTTTTTCTCCTGATTTTTAAAATAGATTGTAGACGTGGGATTATACGGTCAAATGTTATGAATATTTAAAAGTATTTGATTTGTAGCGCCAAAATGATTTCTCAAAAGACTTTCCAATGCCAAGACTTTAAAAGACTGTTTCAATTCAAAGACTATTCTAATCATCAACATAAATACTATCATTTTGAAAAACTCTTTGCCAATCAGGCAAAAATAAATAATATGCCATTTCACTTTTCATTTTTTTGCTTACTATTGTGTCATTTAATATTTTAATCATACAGTGAAGCTTCCTCCAAGACCCAGGAAATTAGAAAAATTAACATTTTTCTCCATTTAGGGGGAAAAGAAGGAACCTAACCACTACCTCACATCTGCCACAAAAAGAAACTCCAGGTAGATTGAAGATCTAAATGGAATGGTTAAACAATTAAAGCCTCTTGAAGATGCTATTAGAGAATATGTTCATGAACTTGGTGTAGGGAAAGCTTTTCCAAGCAGAACATACAGAGAATTAATATTCTGCATAATAAAGCATTGAAAACACTGCTGCAAAGCCCGTTTCCCATCATGCTACTTTCCTGTTCAAAGGCATTCAGGTACCTATTGTACTCAGTACTCTACACCCCTGGTCCTGGCATTCAAGACTCTGGGGTCTGTCTGCAAATTACATTTCTAAATTCATTTCATATCACTTACTTTTATATATCTGCACCTCCAAGAAACAGTTCTCTTCTGTTTTTTCTATTTGACCTACATTTCCTGGATTTTGCTTAAGTTGTTTCATTCATTATGAATGCTTTTCATCTCCATATGGTAGCATTGTATGATGTGTTTCAAGTTGCAACATCCCCTTCTTCATTACGTCTCCTCAGATTCCCAGATGAAAGTGGCTCCATTCTTCCATGAACATTGAAAGCATCATATCAGGACTTTTCTTATGCTTACCATTTTTGCCTTATATTTGTGCCCTATGTCTTTTCCAACTAGAGGACAGAAGCTTTGAGTGCAGATACAGTTTCTTCTCCATTTTTACATCTCTTGAAGAGCCTAACATGGTAGTATGGTGGCTTATACATAGTAAGTCTTCAATAAATAGTTGTTATATTAATTAGCTATATATGCATGTATAATTATATACATATATGCATACATATATATGGAGAGAGAGAAATTTTAAGCCTGGAGATCTTTTAAGCTTAGAGAACTACGACACGTCTTTGGCACATATTAAGCTTTCGAATGCCTATGTCAGATAAAAGAGCATAATATATGGCCTTAAATTATTTCTAAGTGAATAGAAATAGCAACATTTTAGAATTTTTTCTTTAGAAGTAGAACATCATTTTAACATTAACTTTCATTTTTTATTCTTGATAAATGATTGCATCAAAACTAACTGCATGTAGTTAAGATTGTCCTTTTAAAAATCCTAGTTTTAACCCCTAGCAGGTGCTATCTATCTATCTATCTATCTATCTATATATTTGCCTTGGAACTTGCTGAAGGATTACAAAAAAGCTTTCCCTTGCCTTTGTCCACTTTGTTGTCTCGTATTTAAGTATGACTATTGCTTTGTCAGTGGCAATTTCCTAGTCCAATGTTTATCCGTGTTTTGTATTTTCGCATATGGAACCTGTCCTAAGATATGTATGTTTCATTCCAAACACACTGTGTATTTTAATCTACAAAACAAAGCAAGGATCGTATGAAACACTCCTGTAACTTTTATAACTTTGGAAAACAAATGGTTTTGCACTTATAATCTGGCTTTCAGTTTTCTTTGCTCCCTTTGTGGTGAGATCAGTGCCAAATTTTTCTTATAACTTTATTCATTTTTTAACTTTAGGGACCAAAAACTTATAAAATAGAATGTCTATGTTCACCTACTTTTAAAAAATCAAAGGACAGTTCAACTTAGTCCGTCCATCCTCTCCCCTTCTCCCAGCTCCTTCTCTTCCAGCGCTCTTTTGCACATATTCAACACATGAAAGATTTTGCAGAGGAGAGAGGAGAAAATATTTTAAAAGCTTTGAGTGAATGGATTTCTGGAGTTTTAAGGGTCACTACCTCTCAGTATTTAATGGGGATATATTTTTTCATTGGAAACTACTGTAGAATGTTTAATGAGTTAAAAGAAAGAGAATGACCATGTTTAGTTTATTTAACCCTATAAGGTGATTGGTTATTTCTTTGACGGTATGTGCTTTCTGGATTAGAAAAAAAGCGTGAATATTAAGATATTAAATACGTAAAAATTTGATCTATATAATTATACTTAAACTTTAAATCCACAATATGTATTAACAAATATAAAAATGTATAAAAGGATTCACTATGTGGGTGAAATCATGCAGTTAAATCCTCTTTTCCAAACCTACAGAGTATGACTTGAAATCCCTTATTGAATAAGGAGAATTTCCTATTGTTAATAAAATGCATATTCACAAGTGTAAGTAATTAAAAAAAAAAGCATGCTTTGGCCTTTCTTTTATATTTGAATGTGAAAGGTCTTAATCAAAATAAACTATATCAAATGTGCTAGAAATAATTAGGCAAGAGCAAGATGTTTGTGACCGAAATGAACTGATTCCAATGATAACTCTGAAGGGATTAAGAAAAGAAAATGTGTGTGTTGAAATGCATAGGTTTTCATTTTAATCATTCGGCACCACCTGATTGAAGTGAATAAGGACAGGAAAAAATAATTTACTGTCGCTTCAAAGAAATATGACTTTAATGCAAGAAAAGAAATATGGCTGACATTAAGAGTAGTTATATTGAAAAACAATATTGGTCAAATTGCAGATTGCACATAACTCAGCCAACTTCCTTCTTTCATCATAAGATTTGCATTCTTTAAAATTTCAGCTTTACAGAATGATGAAGTCTTCTCATTACTCATCTTTGTCACTGTCTCAGAATTAAAAGGCTTATTGGTGACAAAAAGCCAATTAATCATATTTATGGTGACAACCATGACTGTTATAAAACAGACATTCTTAGAAAACATACCCTTTTCTTACATCAAAACCTGTTGACCATGCTCTTCAATCTCCTGAGGCTTTGCAGATAGAGTACTGTTCTTTCCAGAGAGGAATAAAGAGTTAGTACAAATCTAATAGTAGCCATTGTTGACGGTAGAAATGGACCAAAGTCAGAATTTTATACTCTGTTCATTTTGCCAATTATTCTTTTTGTTCCTTATTTCATCATTTGAAAAATGTGGGTATAATTCATTATCTAGTAATTCACTCATTCAATCACATTCTAAAGTCTGGATTGTTCCCTATATGTTTCGAAGAAGAAACTCAAATGAGGACAAAATCTGGATGAATGCTGAGTTTGTTCATTAACTAATATTTGCAACTAATTATGGTTAAGAGGTAGGAACTTAATTATATCATCCAAACCACATTCATTGAAATATCCAGAAAGTCACATGGCATGGTCAAATGGACAAGGTTTCTGAGGGATGTATGGTTCAGTCTTTAAAGAGAGTTGACTTTTTTTATAGTCAGATTTAGAAATAGGTTTTATCAGTTGTACAATTCTTAATTTTTAGTCAAATATAATTTTTACCTAGTGAATTTAGAATAAGTCTTTTGGAATTATAGTCATTGACCTTTAGAAATTAAAAGATCTTGAGAGTTTATTTAGGGAAGAGATTCTTCACTTTTTTTATTCTCAAATCCTTTGGTAGTCTGAAGAAGCCAATGGCTCAACCCCCACAAAATAAAGTTCAGAGGCTTACAAAGAAAACTAATTATACTAAAATAGTTATTAAAATATTTTTAAAAAATTTGTGACATAGTAATATATTAGCTTATTTATTAATACAGTAAATAACAAGATCTAGCAGCAGATCTAATGGCTGTGGTGGATTCACAGAAGTAATGAGCGAAATTACGTTTCAATATATCTGCAACAACTATAATAAAATATGAAAATATCTGTGATTTCAGAAGGTGACAGAGTTATAGGCAGTGCTATACTATGTATATTTGTTGCCTACATCCATAATTGAAGGAAATGCTAAATTTCAGTTAGGTATTAGTGAAAATAAAAATACAATGTTTTCCTGTCCAGATCCAAAGACTCCCTAACATCTAGTCATAGGCCCTTTGGTGGTCCTTGGACCTCAAGTGAGGAACGGTCCATCTGTATTATCTTCTCCTTATCCTGATGAGGAAACTGAGGCCCTTCGGGGACCTGCCACAATTCACACAGCCAGGTAGAGAGGGAAGACCTGGAATCCTGGATCTCCGGATTGCTTTTCCCATACTCCTTCCAGAATATCACAAGGTGTTCAACATTAGCATGAACTGTTATAGAGTTTTATTCAATCCTGTTGTAAACTATATATTTTTTAAAAACCAATTTGTGAAAGCCAACCATTTTACAAATGGTTGTAGGGGACTCTCGGGAAAGAAAGTTTAGCACAATCACTTTTTTCCTTAGCTCTCATGTTGGGGAATCTAATGAGCTTCTTAGGTTCACAGTGAGGACTAGCAACACAAGCCCTTTCCTGATCCTGTTTCTTATGGCTGGTGATTCTTTCTGCATAGGTCACTCCATCCATTTTTGCAATAATAAGGACTGTAAAATGGTCAGAGCATCCATCACTTTGTTCTAGGAAATGGTTGCTATCAAGAACTATTATGCAATATATCTTTGCTAGGTGAGATTCCCAATCATAAATAGATGAACATACATTCCTTCTCTCTGCAGAAGCCACAGGAACTAAGGCTGAAATCCAGAGAGTAGATGTGACTTTATTAGATGTCAGGTTTGCCAATGCATTCAGAATCCAGGTGGATTAATAAAGAAGAAAATAGAAATTGTCAGCTTTTGAAAGTTTGTGGATGGGGCCAGCCTGGTGATGTAGTGGTTGGGTTTGTGCACTCTGCGTTGGCAGCCTAGGGTTTGTGGGTGTGGATCCTGGGCGCAGACTTACACACTGCACATCAAGCCATGCTGTGGCATCATCCCACATGCAAAAAAGAGAAAAAGATTGGCACAGATGTTAGCTCAGGGCCAATCTTCCTCACACACACACACACAAAATTTATGGATTAGATTTGCAATTTACAGACATTTCTAAATGAGAGAAGTCTTCAAAAATTAAAAGAAAATTGACAGAATAATTTTAAAAGTTAAGGAGTAAAACAAAAGAATTAGCAGGACTGAGAGATGCTGCAGTGACATGATCTGTCAAAACAGATTGGATTACGTTTTCAGAAAGCAGCACAAATAAAGATTGAAAACAAGTAGAACTCGTTATATTTGTGATTGGTTTGCCCAGATCTATACTTCCACAGGAACAAAGACCGTATCACTTGCGTGTATCTGCATTCTCTACTGTACTGGGCTCAGAAGAGTTCTGTTTGCAGCACTCAACAGATGCTTGGTAAATGGGAAACCTCAGAATTTTGAGCTGAGAGACCTCAGAAATCACCTAATCCAACCTCCTCCTTCACAGAAGGTGAAAAAGCCGCTCTAATTTAATGTCTGAAGTGCCCTTTGTTCAGAATATTATTTAAATATTTTATTGATATTAAATTATTAGGCCAACAGAGGAAGATTATTCACCATATACCAGAAAAAAACATTTGATTAATTTTAGAGATGTCATTTCAAATTACTTTCTTGGTACTGTCCACTTGGTATATATTAAGTTTCAGAACAACTCTGAATTAGGTAATATTACCGTGATTTTCATATGAGGAAACTAACCTGTGGAAAAGCTAATCAACTAAGTCAAGGTTTGAAAGGTAGCGTTTGGTAGAGAAAGGATTCAAAGCAAGTGTATCCACCTTGAAAGCCCATTATCTTAAAATAAAGAAAGGAGAGTGACGAAAAAAAGAAAGACGGATGGATGGAGGAATGAATATAAAGGCTGACGGCTGTCATTAGGCAACTCTAACAAGTTACCTTACATCCCCATATTCCACACGCAAGGGCTTTAGTCTAGGTACGCATATATTGGAGCAATTGATCTCTGAGGTCCATGGGGTCGGGTGGAGAGTTGGGGGGAACTAACGCCTTATAAGAAGTGGGAGGGAAGGAGGAGAAAAGAGTAAGGGTCCAGAGGCCTATTTCACCAATTTTCTGGAGTAATTCAGAGGTTAATCATACCCTTATTTTTTTCATTCCCTATATGGGTTCCTTACCTGTATCATATGATATTTGAGGTTAGGCTACATTTTATTTTAAAAATTTTTATTTGGTAAGATGCTGAAGTAGGAGCACTTTAATAATGAGTTTCTTATAGGAACTTACACAGCTGAAATTCTTAGGACCTGTTATATCACATGTGTACAAATAAGTTTAAAAGTATTTTTAATTTACTTACAGGTTTTTTATTAAATGTGACTCTGTGGATTCTGATAGGTTAACATTTTCTTTGAGTGAGTAGCTTATTAAAGAATAATTCACCAGATAACATCGCCATTCCCAAACTTTACATAGTTTACTTAACATCTTTTGAAACTACTCAAAATCAACTCTGCCAGAGCCATTCTTAGTTGATAAACACTTTTTATTTGAGTTGGAGACATGTTTATGACTAACAGTATTTTCTATATTAAGACCAATTTGCTTCTTCTCTTGGGAGGCTGGATTAGAGGAGAAAAAGGAATAATGCCTGTCTTCTACTTGCCAAGAACATATTTTCAGTCCTTTAAACTTCCTATATTAGAACTTCATTAATCAATATGAACCACATGAGAAATTCTGGCTCCAGTGAGGCTAATGCCAAGATTTTAAAATACATTCTATGGGTCACAGCCAAAAATGTAGTCGTGGTCAAGAGTTAGAGATCAGCACACTGGCTGATAGGTCAGCTGCCAAATCATAAAATACAGTGTACTTAAAAAAGAATATCTTGGTCATTTCTGTGATGGTTCAAATATGATTGACAGGCATGCTCAGTCCAAATGAATGGCTGATAAAGTTTTATACCTCCTGAATAAAATTACGAGATCTTTGAAGTTTAGAATCACTATAATGCTTCATCAGTTTCAGCGGGACAAAAGCTTGATGTTTCAATTTCTCACTTAGTCACAGTTGGTTGCTCCAAACTGTCTTGTTTAATTATGGAACCTAGATTTGGGTCATAAATTTGAAGGTTGTGTATTTCAGGAGAAACTGGACACCTCCATAGCTCAAGGCTGGAAATTGTGATTAGTTTGAGTCAATTATATTAATCCCTTTTGTCTTGCCCATGATTGGTTTAGTTATCAGCTTGAGACCCAGTTCTAGTCAATGAGCTTTGAAGAGAATTCTATTGAATATCTTTTGGGAAAGGAAAGAAAACAGTATTTATTATATTGCAGAATACGACTTCTTTGTGACCCTGTAAGCTGTTCTATGAAGATAAGGTGCTTGACATTGGCATAACCATCTTGAACCATTGTCACCATGAAGAAACAAGCTTGAAGTCAAAAGTCAAGACACTGAAGGTGTCAGAGCTAAAACATGACTCTTGGTGAACTATGTATGTGTTAAATTTAATACTGTAAAATAGTCCTATCTCCTAACTCCTTCATATATGAGATAAGTTTATATCATTAATGTCAACCCTCAGAGTTAATATGGTTAATATCTTTGCAACTGGAAACATTCTAGCTGAAACATTTATCTCCCACTACTCTTGGGTTCCCAAGAGTTATAGCATAAGAAGTTTTCTAGTTATCATCACATTCTTTATTCCTAACTTGGGTTTCTGTCCCAGAATTCATGCTGTCTTTCCTACCTGTGTTTAACCTCCTGGACTAAAACACAAAGGTCCACTTTATTGCTCTTCAGGGATCATTTCCTATTCTACTCTGGTTCTTTGAGCATATATAACCTGATAATTCATTCATAGAATTATTTATTGGGTACCCACTCAGAGACAAGCCTTGAACTAGGGAAGGTGATTGAGATAAAGATGAATAAGATGCAACCTCCATCATAAAGGACTCACACTCTAGTGCAGAGACAAATGGATAGTCCATATGAACAATATGTCATAGAGGAATACAGCAAGTTGTTTGTGAGCACTATGTATACAGAGAATAGGAACTTCAGAGTGGGTGGGTATGGGGAATTCAGGAAAGGCCTTGTGGCTAACACCAGCCAAGGCTAAGAGCCCAGAAAAGTACATCATTAATACAAGTCAAGCACTGAGTACTCTCTTTGTTCTCTGCCTCATCCCTAAATTGCCCTAGAATCAAATGTGTTTTCAAACTTAAGGCACCCATTAACAATAACACAAACCATTCTTGCTCAAACAAGAAATTTAGGGACATTTAGAGGAAGAAAACCGGCAGAGGATTAAAATATCTTTACCCAAAAAGGTGCTCTAGAATTCTTCCACTATGAACACACTGCTTCATATTTTTGTGCTTATTTTTTACTCTTTTTTCCTTAGCTTTTTTCAGTGTGTGATCTTTATACAAACTAGGAACTTCACTGAAGGGTATGGAGTGGAATGTCAGACCAACACTGTGGGCTGCTTTGCCAACAGTTGTCATGGAGTTCCATCTGCCTTTAGAACTATCTTTGAGATCAGATACACTATCCCTTTTATTTTGCAGATGATGAAAATAAGGCCAAGCAACATTAAGTAACTTCTCCATACTCACTTAATTGGCAAAAGGCAATGACATCAAGCCCATTGGTTTTTCCACTATGTCATTCTATTACTTAACTATTGTTTTATGAAAACAAGATGTCTGTGACTCCACTTAAGATATTCAGCAACAATTATTGGATAATTATCTCTTATTTAACCAAATTTAAGACAACATTCATATAAAACTTGCTCATGTTGTAGACTATAACATCTAAGTAACTGAACAGCATCTTTCCTGAACAAGCCAAAAGGCATCATCTACTTGGGGTTCTGCATTCAAAGAAGAGCTCCAGTCACTTCCCACGGTGTCTTCTCCATATTTCCCATTTTTTTCACTCCACTACATCAATGTTGACAGAGACATGAAGACTATAGGAACAGACTCTGTAGGCTAGCTCTGAGGCTGACCTGTCTGTGCTGTTGGACAAGTAATTTAAGCCTTAGTTTCCTCATTTGTGAGGTGCAAGTTATGATTTTTCCTTAAAAGTAATCCCTTAAAAGACTTACAAGGATTAAATGAGATAAAACATATAAATTACCTAACACAGCATGGGCTGCTTGGCAAAAAGAAAAACTAAAAGAAGGTGGATGTTATCTTAATAAATACTACTTCCAATTTAAATCAACAGAAATGAGAAGTGGGAAGCCATTAAAATAATTTTTCAAGTTCCTTTTCCAATGGCTCTCTTAGTTGGTGACTCTCTGAAACTCCTCTCTAAAAATATGCTGTTTTGTCTGTATTTGTTGATCATGATTTAGCAAAATAAACAGTAAATATCAAACACATCTCATTGATTTCTGATTTCTCGTGGGACTTACTACTCTCTGCCTTGTTGGGTTTTTTTTTTTTTTTCACTCTTGTAGACTATGAGTACTTTATGAGCATAGACTCTGAGTTACTTATCATTACACTTCTCACACTCATAATAGGCACTCAATAAATTCCTAACTATGATGAATCTAATTGTTTACACAAGCTCGCTGACTCCTTTCTTTCTACCCTAGAACAAGCTCACTTTTTAAAATTTCTTAAAGAGGAGAATACATATTGGCACACCACAGTCCTCGCGGCACTAAATGCAACAGGAAATATTAACTGGATAAAGATTTGATTCACTTCTAAATTATATGGGAAGCCAAGCTGTATACTCTTCAAAATGTCCATCTTTCAAGGAGTTTGATCCGGCTATGCCTTCACATCAGACTCTAAAGTTTGAGTGGTGAGAGGAAGGACCACAAGAGATTATTTTAGGGAATTGTTTCTTCACAAAGAACAGAAAGCCATTCAAATTAAAGAAAAACTTTTATTGAAAAGATCCAGGAGAACTCATTTTATGGGGTTTGGAAAGTTATTAGATCCTAATCTCCCAATCTCTTTGTGTCTGGAGTTGAAGGTCTCTCATCTTTCCCTCTTCCTGTGTTTTTACTCTATTCTTATTCTTGCTTCTTGTTTGTTTGTTTGTAAAAGAGTCTTACTGCCTGATCCCCCACAAGTTTGGTTTGCAAGTGGATTTGACTTAGTAAATCACCAATTTACTTTAATCATTATTTCTCAGTTCAAATATTTAAGAGAGGGAAAATTTTAGTGTCTCAAATTAGCCTATAATTTGTTCCTCCTGAATTGGGTATTCATTCCTTCCTTAATCAATTAATCTTGAAGAAAGAGTGTCACATGTTACCACCTAGGAAAGCAGGGCTCCAGACAGAGGAGTAGATATTCAGGAAAAGTGTGGGCAAAGAAGTAGCATCTATGAATGACCTAAGTGCTGGAAGTCCCTGCTATTGTTGGTTTGATAACCAAAAAAACATTAAGATACACAGTAGAGTTGTTACTGCTTACAAACATAGGTTCTTTACCTGCCACACAAGAGGGGCCAAATAAAAACTGGAATGCTGGGCCTATGGCAAGGAAAGGGTTTTTATTTCAGGTGATATCAGCCAGGAGACGAGAGAGAGCCCTCAAATTTGTCTTGTTTCATCTCATCTCCCCGAAAGAGAGGAGGCGAGGGGCTTTAAACGTTTGTGAGGAATATGGCTGCTTGTAGAGAGCTGGGGGGAGTCAGTGGCTTGCTGGTCGGAGCTTTCCCTCCAGCCTACCTTCACCCTTGGGAGGCTGTTTGTCGGGGAGGAGGCTATGATAAGGAAATTTGCAGGTGGGCAACCTTGGCTGTTTGTCTTCACGGCAGATAGCGGATTCTGGAGCCAAGGAGCCAGGGAGTAAGCAGGGAAATGAGTGCTTTGGTTTTAACCCCATATATGCTGGGTTTAATGTAGGGGAACTCATATCAGGGCCGGCATCAGAGTCATATGTGAGATCCATTTTATTGTGTTGTATGTGGTCAGAAGGGCTTAGTTCTGTCATGGTTGGAGTTCACAACAAAGGACATCATTCTTCATGCTTTACAAACCCCACCCCTGATAGCAGCGGCTCTGCAAATGCAATAAGGTTGATGTTGTTCTAAACTGACTCTTTCACTCAGGGATGTTATACTTGTCAAATTGCTCAGCATGAGTGTGAATGGAGTTTGTTTCCTGTCTCCAGATAAGCTCATCTAGAGTACTGGAAACATTTGTGGATCCTGGCTAAAATCAAGAGAATTAGATGGGAGGGGATGGGAGAAGGAAGAGGAGAAAACTATGACTCTAGCAAATCATGTAAGGTGAAATCATATCATGATATAATGATTGATAATGTACCCCAGTTTTTAAGTACTGGGAGTGCTACTCATTCTAGAAATTTATCTTCATTTCTGAGTCATCTCATGTAAGCACTGTACAAGTACTTGTCAAGATTACCATCATCTTAGCACTTCACGGTCTATTTCTCTCTGTCTAGCAAAAGACAAATGAAATGTATATATCCATTTTCAAACATCTATGTCACTTCTACAAATATGTGCTAATGTCAAAGTCTTCATGATACCGAATCTCTTAATCTCAAATTCGTTTGCCCATGGCACAGCAAGCCAAACACTGAGACCTTGGTGCTTGGGGATGGAGAAAGGCCCCATTTGAGTTGGCCAAGGCGAGAAGGTGGGAGCCTGGGTTTGCTCAAATCAGCCTTAACCAGAGCAAAAAGCAGGGGTGTTTTATAGAGCCAAGGGCTCGACAGAAGGCGCTTAGGAGAAACAAAGAGGTCATTCCCAATAGGCCCCAATAAGCCAATCCGCAAGGGCTGCTGGGGGCCAGCCATCTGGGGAGCACAACCTCCCCAAAGGCATTCTCTTTCTTCTGCAAAACAAGTCCACAAATCCTCAAGCCCCGAGTCAGCCCGCAAGTTAAACAAGAAGACAGCAAATTGACAAGAATCGTGACAAGGTCAAAAGGCAATCATGTTCTTATTGAATATCTACAACAACCCTCAGGTACCCAGCTTCAATCACTTGCTTTAAAACTTACCGTAGAAATAATTCTGAAAATAGAATTATCACCTTGGGGTGAGAATTCTTTCAGTGAACTATAGATACAAATTTCCATGACCCACAAATGTTATCAAGTTTCCAATACCAGGTCATCAAGAATAAAATCAGATAAAAGAGTGATATAAAATTTATTTTTTGTTTAAAAAAATGAGAACATAGGAATACAAACTAACAAATGAGTTGGAAAATTCTTTAAGAAAATCAATTACTATAGCATATATTATTTGAAAGAAAAAAGGAATATGTTTATCAATGCGCATTATCAGGAACACCCACACAAGGTTCATGTAGGAGATTGAAAAGTGATAAATTTCAATTAATACTAGTCAGATCAGTGAATTTGGGGATGTTTTGATAGATGCTCATCAGATTTTTCAGGCATTCATATATTTCAATGATAACAATGAAAACTTTTTCATCATTTTTTTCTTTACATTATAAGTTTGACAAAATACAGAGAAAAGAGTTTAAGGACTACATTTAGTTAACTCTTCCTAAATGTTATTTTAAAAAGCATGCTCACCACCAAACCACAGGCATTCCTGCATTCACGTAAAGTAGGAGGTTTCACCAGTAACAGCACTGTATGTGCCGTTGGCACTTGAGTAACCTGGGAGACCAAGGAAACATTTTTTCCCATTTTTTCCCATTATTGATTATTCATTTTATACAAAATGTTTCAAAACTTCTATTTTTAATGCCATAAGCCATTATAGGTTAAAGGTTCCAGAAATTCCATATTTTCAGTGATTATGAATATATTTATATGACTGTGAAACTTTGCAGGGAAATTTCATCCTTTGATGCTTTCTCTCTTGTTATTCTAGAAAGTGAAGACATTAATTGGGAAACTTCCATGAGAATCATTCCAGAAGATGAAGAAAAGCAAATTTAAAACATTTTTTACCTCAAGTTCTGACCACATGAACCCAACAAATGTAGAATACTAAAGGCCAGAGGGAGTTTTCTGAAGGATGAAACAGTTACTCCTTGTGGCTTGGGAACATTGGTGAAATTATTCCATCTGAAGGGTCTTGTTTTCCATTGTGACCTAACCTTACTGTTGATTTTTACCAACTTTAGAATCATCTGCTTAGGCCCCTGGCTTTTTACACATTGCTTTGTGTTCCTCGTGGAAGGAGAAGATTCTGGAGAAAGGCTTGATAGAGAAAGGATGCACACTTGTTCAGTAGAAGACAAAGAACAAAAATAAATTATCAATAGAAATGCCAGTGGAAGACAAGTAACAGGATAAAACTTGGAACAGAGAAACTGGGAAAAATGAACTAGAAAGCCTTGATAATCAACATCCCAATGTAAAAATAGAAACAAAAAAAGAACTTATATCCACAGCTCAAATTCAGTAACTCAGATGGGAAACAAGGAGTAACAGGGAAAATGGAATTCACACAAATCTTTTTTTTTTTTTTTAAGATTTTATTTTTCCTTTTTCTCCCCAAAGCCCCCTGGGACATAGTTGTATAGTTTTAGTTGTTGGTCCTTCTAGTTGTGGCATGTGGGACGCCGCCTCAGTGTGGCTTGATGAGCGGTGCCATGTCCGCGCCCAGGATCCGAACAGGCGAAACCCTCCGCCGCTGAAGCTGAGCTCACGAACTTAACCACTCGGCCACGGGGCACGCAAATCTTAAGAAGATAAAATAGGTCTGAGAGAGACACTAGAGCAGGCAGGTCTAAAGACATGATTGCTTCTTCTCATCAGAGGAGCATTGTCTGCTGCTATCACGATATGATGCCATATTTTTTCAGGAGAAGAGCTTCCTAAATGTGTGTACTTGTCCCAGATTTCCAATATGTGTATTCACTTGGTTTAAGAGATTCTGAAAATTTATGAGAGTAGTAATGAAAAAATGCATCACCATTTCCATGCTACCCATCCTAACAGATCCTTGCATGACACCAACAGTGCCTTCAGTCAAACTAATATCTGTTGAGTGTTAACTGTTTGCTAGGTACTTCACTAGGCCCTGAGGGTTCAACCATGAGCAAAACATTCCAGAACTTCACAAGCTAATGGAAAGGGCCCAAAAATAAAATGATCACTGAAACGTATCATTTAAAATCATAGTATGTGCAATAAAAGAAGAGCACAAGGAACAAAGAAAGGGTAAAGGAGGTGCTTCTGATCAAGTGTTCAGTGTTGGGGCTTCATTGAGAATGTGTGAGTTGAAATGAAAAAACACGAATAGAGGTTAACTGGGTGACTGTGTGTAAGGGAGAATGCTCCAAGGCAGAAGTATCAGCAGGTCCAAAGGCACTGAGTAAGGCCTCTGAGAGAGCAGATACTGTTGAGACTCTGAAAGAAGAGCAGTAAGCCTGGACTCAGAAAGCTTAAAAGAGCAGGATGGTGAGAGATCTTGGGCCCTTTCATCAGCAGACACAAATAACTGTGTGCAGAAACCTGTGACAGGACCAAGGACGAGGGTCTCCTAACCCAGGAAAACCAAAGCTTCTCTCTGAGCAGGCTCTCCCTGGAGATTCCTAGAAGAGAACTGGAGAGACAAAATTGTCCTCTTTTCTAACTTGTGGACATACTCGTTTAACAGAGAGGACCACTGAGGGAACTGTAATTCTCCCAAGCTGCCCACACTGAAAACCCACTCTATTTTTATTGCAGGGAGAACCCTCTGGCACAAATGGACTAGAATAATTTGGAGTGAATATGATAAAAGAGTCTGATTATAGCTATCTTAGCCTGAGGTTAGAATATTAGGAGGGTTTTCCCCCATTCTCTAACCAATTTCCTGCCAGCAGCGGAAAAGACTGGATTAAATGAATGACACCTCATCCCCTAAACCAAACACAAAAAGAGATGAGTCAGGGAGGTTTGAGGAGGAAAAAAGGTGCCGAAAGTGACCAAACAAAGCTAAAAACAGAAACGGTGGGAAGCATCAGGGGAGAAAGCAGACCCAAGGCAAGGAGATTTCCCCTCAGATCACAGAAGGGGTTTTCCCAATACTCTAAACCAGTGATTCTCAAGGTGTGGTCCCCAAACCAGCAGCATCTGCGTCACCTGGGAATTCGCTAGCAATATATCTCAGACGCCACTTCAATTATACTGAATCAGAAAGCCTGGAGTTTGTGCCTAGAAATCTGATGTATGCTAAAGCTTAAGAACATCTGTTCTAGATCTAAAGTCTCACTACCTTTGAGGATCAAGAATACATTGAAGCTGTAGCAGATTACCATCTGCTGTGGATCCTGTGTTGGATAGAATAATAATGCAAATCTAAAATAAAAGACATTTTCTTTCTGGATTCCATTTGTATGGCTGACCAGTTGTCAAGAAAAACATTGGTCTATGTCTATTTCCATTATGTGTTCTGAGTTTCAAAGTATATCTGCTTATTTGGAGATTTAGCACGTATTTCATGTTAAATTGACATGTGTTACATGAGAGGTGAAATAATAACATATATAACTGGAGAATGCTCATCTGAAAATATTTTTATTTGATATCTTCATTTGACACAGAAAAGATTCCAGTAGAACTTAAAAGACAATGAGGTAGCTATGAGGATAGTTCAATAATTGAAAGAAATGACTGTAAAGTTTTAATTTCTACTCTTAGGTTAATATTTTAGAATTTCCTTGCATAAAGTCCCTCTGCCTATATTGTCCTAATAAATAAGGACTCATAAACACACATGCAAATTTCTGTAGCTAAATCTCATTCTTCAAAAATGAAGTGATTTGGTGGCCTTTTCTAAATAGTTTAGTGGTCTATCCCACACTCGTGGGAGGACCAGAACTTAAATCCAACAAGACGTTATTGATATTATATTTGAATGAAAAAGAAATAGAACAATACAGCCAAAGAGCTGGAAGACAATCTACTATTCTACTTGGGTCAAGCATAACTTTGATGAAATTTGTTTATAATGATCCTTAAGAAGTAAAACTTGGCACCTACTAGTAAGACAAACCTCATGCAAATGTCGTTGAACTATAACATCAACCCAAATGCTCTAAATGTGGTGGCAGGTATTCCAGAGTCAAACAGCCTGGGTTTCAATGTCCCCACTTCCTAGCTGGATCACAGCAGGAAATTACTTCATCTCTCAGTCTTTTTTTCCCCTTATCTCTAGAATGGTTATACCGTTAGTACCTACCAGGAAAAACTTGTGAATGTTAAGTGACATAATGCATGTAAAATGCTTAGAGTAGTACCCCACACTGTGTCTGATAAATGTTTGGCTTTTTATTAATAATAAATTTAATATTTCATATTGAAAATGAAACCTATGGAATTACATAGTGCTAAAATTAGTCCTTGCTAACCTATAAGGGACTTATCTAGCTGTGTTACCTAAATACCTTTGACACGTGATTCACAGCTCATTTTAAAACTTAGCACATTGATTTGGTACAAGGGCTACCATGGATTTGCATGGTAATATTATACGAGATGGACTTAAGCAAGCCATTTGGGATAATCCAAGCAAATCACCAACAGCCGATAGAGGATTTCTGCACATGAAGCTGTGTTTGCTCTGGTCTTCCTGCCTGTTGGTAGCAGCAAAATATCATATAACTTCATCCTTCTGGTGTCCACCTGGCCCTCCACTCCTAGACCTTGAGTTCCAATGATGTCACCCTTTGATCTTTCCATTTTTAACGTCCATCTGTTGTGTGACTTTCCCTTCCACCCCGAAGCACAGACCTGTGAGAAAACAGCAACCCCTCATTTAACATGAAAAACCGATTATTTCTATTAAATAAGATTTAAAAATAGACTTGGTCTAAATCTTTCAAAAGATTTGGAGTCGATTCATTAGAACTTCAAAAATCTATTTATTCTCTTGCCTATGGTTGACCCAACAGAAAAATGAAGCATAATACCCCTCCATTTGTCACTGCCTACATTTTAAAAATAAAGATAAATTTTAAAAGGCAGAATTAATCCCCAGTTCTCAATATTTTTTTTAAACAAGGAAAAAAGAAATGATGTGTGGATTTGGAATAAGAGCCGTTATGTAAAAATAGAGTTAGAAGGAAAACTGAAAACATGTGAATGACAAGATAAAAGAATAATGAGAAAAAATGTTTAAGAGTTGTGGTGCTTTCACGATGGTTCTACTTCTCAATTCAGCCAAAGGCGAAAAGTAGTTTGTGGTAAATACACAGGCAGAATAGCAGGGTGCATGTGTAGCTACACACATCTGGCACGCAGGTGTCCGAGTGGAATTTGCCATTACTCCAGGAAACAGTCAGATGTTGTCTTTTTAAATGGAGAATGGTGTGGGAACTAGTGGAATTTGGTGTGAGTTGTCAGGCGTACAACATGTGCATTTAAGTCAGCATTGCAATCAGAGTCGCTGTTTGACATTAAGTGAATTTTATTCCATAGAAAAATGCTTCATGAACATGAGACCAAAAGCAACTTCTTGCTCTCCCTTCAGAATCGCATCTCCAGAGAAAACAAATGAAAAGGAAATTGTTTCTAGTTTCCATTGCTGAAAATCTTACTTAACTTTACAGAGAATTCAGTTGCTTCTTTTGGTCTGAAGGAAGTAAAAAGATTATCAGAAAGATTATTGATCAAAGATTTATTTTTAAACCAGACTTCCAAAGACCAATTTATTTTTGACACAAAACTGGACAATTCTTGACTTCCGTTTAAGTGTCTTCTGATCCTTTTAATCCCGCTGCTTGTAAACACTCTTCCCTTCTCTCAGGTTTCATGATACCTACCTTTAATTCCTTTCTTGGAGAGGTCTACTGTTACACATAGTCTTTTAGCCTGGATCTCTCCAGGTGGAAAATACAGTAACAAAAATAATTACAATAACAAACACTTGTCATGGGAAGCTTGGTAACTTTTTGCTTTAGCACCTTTAAAATAGTCCTTTGGTGTTTTTTATTCTCCTCATACATATAAGCCAGGGCAATGCTTAAATGGTGTTTGTGGGGTCTCGGATAGAGTCATTTCTCTTCACTTCCCAAGATCATCAGTAACGAACATAAAGATAGCCTGCCCTAACTGAGAATTCTGGTGAGAGGATTCTCCTTTAGAGAAGATGCACAGCTTTCAGCACAGCCTGAACAGGAGCTGGCGCAGTTGCGTCCGAATTCGCGGAAGCTGTTTGCCAACTACGCTTTCCGAGCTCCCCTGCCTTTCTCCGCCTCTTCCTTTTAGACCAGGCTGAGGGGCTGTCTCCATGGGTCTCCCATGTGTGGACACAGAGACCGTGCTTCTCCTCTGAGGACTTACTCTCAGGCCACTTTGACGTTAAACTGCCTCGTTGTGGTTCCGCTAAGGATTACAGTGGTCACCTTTACTTCCTATAGACGGAAACTGATTCCGAACCAGAGTGAGATGTGTGTGTGTGTGTGCGCGTGTGCGTGCACGTGCGTGTTTAAGGGATATTTAGAAATGTGCAAACTCTGACCATTCTATCCTGTCAATATTGTCTTCATTCCTATTCTGATTGATTCTTCTTTTTAAATTAACCTTACTATTTCCCCATAACTTGAAAAGTGTTACGTGTCCATTATTAAAAATGTGGAAGCTACAAATAAAAAAAACGTAGAAGAAAGAAAGAAAATTACCCAAAGATAACTACAATTAAATTTTAGCATATATTAGTCTGATGTTTTATTTGAGCAGATATGTATGCATTCATATGTTCTTATATGTCAGATATTACTGTCCTTAAAAGTATTTAACGAATGTGTAAATTCCATGATATTATAATACTGACATATTAATGCAATATTTTATCAAAGTTGTATATGTACATAATTTTAAAAAGCAATTTCCAATGCCTTCAATAAAAAAAGAAAAACAACCCAATATGAATATACTGCTATTTCTTGATTTCCCAATAAAAATGTCTTCTACTTCCTACAATGGAAAAATAAACACAATCAGCTACACACATACACACACACACACACAAACATATACCTACTCTATCCCTCCTTTCAATGTAATCATATTATAATTTTGGTGGCCTTAACGTGACTATGTAAATATTTTCACTATTGAGCCGTGAGTGATACTATGTTGACATTTCCTATCTCACCCAATTTTTTATTGCTGTTATTTTCACTCCAGTTGGGGTTAATCATCACACTTTTTCAGTTTCTATATTCCCATCACTAATTTACCAATGAAATATATGGCAAAACTATAATTTCCTTTGTTGCTGAGGAAAGTGAAGATTAATCTCAAAAAAACTGAGGTTCCACCGCAATTTCAGGCTGTGTCTGACTTCCTGGGCCTCACAGTACAGCAAGGTGTTGCAGGTATCATCCGGTATTTGGGTTATCCATCCATCCTTTGTCTTCTGTTCATGAAGATTTGCCACAGTCTCGTTCCTCACACCTCCCTGCATGACCTCCTCAGGTCCGATGTCTCATTCGCTCTGCTACTTTGGTTCTCAATCTGCAGGGCTGTGAATCCTTCTTCTGCCTTCCTCCACATGGGGCTCCCAAAGTTCTGGGAGCTATGTTTATGTTTTTATTTGTGTGCACCTGTTCTGTAGCTATAATCCATCTGGGGTCATCTCTTGAAATGATCACATGGTAGTTCTCCTTTATTCTGTTAAGGTAGTGGATTTTCTATGTTTTTATTTGTGTGCCTTCTTCCACATGGGGCTCCCAAAGTTCTGGAGGCTGTCTATGTTTTTATTTGTGTGCACCTGTTCTGTAGCTATAATCCATCTGGGGTCATCTCTTGAAATGATCACATGATAGTTCTCCTTTATTCTGTTAAGGTAGTGGATTTTCAACGGTCAATTCTTAAATGCTGAACCAACCTTGAGTTCCTAGGATAAACCCTGCTTGGAAATGACATATTATCTTTTTATGTATTGTTGGATTTGATTTGCTAATATTTTGCTAAGGATTTTTCATCTATATTCATGATTGGTCTGTAATTCTTTCATTTGTAATATCTTGATCCAATTTGGTGTGTGGAGCTGTGCATGCAAAGTGAATTGAAAACTGTACCATTCTCTATTTCCTAAAAGACTTAGTTCAAGATTAGTTGTGTTTCTTTATCAAAAGTTTGATAGAATTCACCAGTGAAATCATTCAGATCTAGAGTTTTCTTTGAGAAAAATATTTAATAACAAATTTAATTTCTTTACAATATGTATGGCTATCCATATTTTCTTTCTTTTTATATTGGTTTTGGTCATTTGTGTCTTTCACATGATGATTCCATTCCAGATACGTTGTGAAATTCATTAGTAGAAAGTTGTTCATAATATTCCCTTACTATTCTTTTAATGTCTATAGAGATTCCCTTCATTTATTTTTGATATTAGTAATTTTTTGTCAATCTTGCTATATATTTAATAACATATAATTTTTCAAGGAACAACTTTTGATTTATTGATTTTCTTCAATTCTTTGTCTATTTTCTATTTCATCAATATCTGCTTTCAATGCTGTTATGTTCATTTTCTACTTACTTTGGGTTTAATTTGCTGGGGTTTATTTCTGTTTTTTCCTTCTTAAGGTATAAATATATATAATGGTTTTATACTTTCCTTCTTTCTGACACAGCCATTTGAAATTATAACTTATTAAAAATACTGCTTTAGCTGTATCCCACATATTTTGCTATATATTTCCATTGTTATTTAGTTCAAAATATGTTTCAATAGCTTGTGTAATTTCTTCTTTGCCTCATGCTTTATTTAGTGGTGTATTGTTTAATTTAAAAATATTTGAAGATTTTATAGATAATTTATGGTTTTTATTTTTGTTTTTATTTCTGTTTCTCCCCAAATCCCCCCAGTACATAGTTATATATTTTAGTTGTGGGTCCTTCTAGCTGTGGCATGTGGGATGCCACCTCAGCGTGGCCTGATGAGTGGTGCCCTGTCTGCGCCCAGGATCTGAACTGTCGAAACCCTGGGCCACTGAAGCAGAAAGTGCAAACTTAACCACTCTGCCATGGGGCCAGCCCCTAATTTATGGTTTTTAATTTCTAACTATCATTGTAGGCAGAAAGCCTAATCTGTATGTCTCCCATTCTTTGAAATGCACTAAGACATGTTTTATAATCTATAATATAGTCTATCTTGGTGAATGTTTTGTTTTCATTTTGAAATGCTACTATAAATACTAATATATAGTATGTAAATGTCAATTAGTTAAAATTCATTGATATTGCTTTTCAAATCTTCTGTATAAATCCCATCATCCTTGCCTTATTCTATGGTTTAGAAGCAAATCACACCCATAGTCAAGGAGAGTGGATCACACAAGGATGTGAACACCAGAGGCAGGAATCATAGAACTACTTTAGGACTCTGTCTGCCACAGTCTGTATCTAAAGTATTTTTCTTACAAATAACATATAAGTGATTTGTGTGTTTTTCTTGAGCCTGGAAATCTCTACCTTTTAACTGAAGTATTTGGTCCACTTACCTTTAATGTAGTATTGCTATCATTGTGTCTACTTTTTCTTTTAAAATTCCGTTTGTTCTTTCTTTCTCTGTTCTTCCTTTTTGAGACTCATTTAGATGATATATTCTTTTGTATTCAGTTTTATGTCTCATATTGACTGTTAGATACATCTCTTTATGTATATAGCATATCACATAATATACTATATACTATATATAATATACTTTAAATAATATGCTATATATATATATATTTCACTATTACATTATTTCAAATAATATACTGTTTTTATAGTATTTCACTAAGTAAGGACTTTGTAACAGTTAATTATGTTTATCCTCCTGCCCTTTGTGCTCTTCTTATCCTATATGTTAACTTTATACACCACAAATCCTTCAGAAATTCAGCTCCTCTGTCATAACCACAGTTTCCTAGTGCTATATGCATTGCCTTCTATGAAGATCTAGTGTACTTTGAAGAATTTCTCTCAGGTATCCTGGCTTTCCCTCTTCTTTCAGTAGGCTACTGTATTATACTTGGAAAATACCTTGTGTATCTGAAGGGACATTATTTCATTTCCTCTGCCCTGTTTCCAATCTTTGGAAAACAAACTCCATTCATTTGTTTGGTCCATAGGAGAGTGTCAGTGGTGAGTTCATACCTGCTCTGAGGCTGGGACTCCCTGGGATTCCAATCTCTCCATCTAGCTCATACACATCCATTAGAAGTTATGCTACTTTCTCCTTACCTCCACCTATGGTAGGCTTCTCTGATCTTCCTGTTGCACCTCTAAAGATGATTGCAGCTGTTGGATTGTCTTTCCTAGCAAGAGTTCATTATTGTCTGGAAATCAGCTCAATTAGCTTTCTTTGCATCTTAAACCAGCCAATAGTTTAGCAAAACTCATCATTTTGTAGATTACCTAACTTTTGCCTGTTAAGGTGGAAGCAATCGTCTCTTGGGACTTTCTATATCTTAACTGGAAAAGGAAATCTGAGAACTTGGACTTTTTAAGAAAAACAAAGCCAGGAAATTCTTTTTTCTTAATCTAGGTTCAGCTTTGTTATAATTTCCCCATGGGCAAGAACAAGGAAGCAAAAGCAATATCTGTTAATGCTTCAAAAGTCCTATTCTGGCCCAAGGATTAGGGATACATGAAAATGCTTCCTTCTAATTAGTAAAGTCTTCTTAGAGAATATAAACTTTAGAGTTTTTCTGCTTGAATGGAGAAGAGAATTTCTAGACTTGTGGAGAGGACAAGTGGTAGCAAGGAAAATGTAGACTTTTGAGACTGTTATATTGATCCAAAGGACTAAAAATGTGGTATTGTGGATCTTAGAATTTTATTCAATTTAACAAAGTCCCAAACTGTGTTTAATAAAAACACACATACGTTTTACTAAAAGTCTTAATAAAGTGTGTAAAATCAGATACCAATATAACAATTACATTGGGTAAGTTGAGAAGTATTTATTTGAATATTTGGGTCTTATTACTTTACTAAATAATCAGAGAGAAAATAACCATTTTCCTAAGTGTATGTGATAACTCCTCCCATTTCAAGCAAATATATTAATTTCCTTTTGAGTTATGTTCATTCAAGTTGAATGACTTGATTATTTTATACTTTGAACTCTGATGTTTCCCACATGAAAACTTAGTTTATGTTTCTTTGTTATTTTTTAGGATGATAAACCACGAAGATCACTGTAATTAAAAGTAATATCTATATAGTTCAGCAAAAATTATTCATACTTATTTTCTCAAAGACCCCTGGCGACTTAATGCATAGAGAAACTGAAATCTAAAAACTACCCAGCTTCCCATAAGTTTGTTTTGCTGGGGTTTTAACTCTTTTATTACTGTGGTCTTTCAGAATAAAATGAGAATCTAATTTCTATCCTTTGAAAAAAAAAGAAATTGATAAGTGAAATGAAGCAAAATAATAAACTTTGGGACATTCATCCTTTAGACTATTTTTGGCATCTATATTTTATTTTTTAATCCTGGAGAAGATTAAAAGAACATTTAATTAATTTCTCATGTGCTAGAATTAAACATATAATCAGCACTCCATTTCTAATAACTCCACATTGAACAACAATTAATCTAATGTTAGTAAATTAATCAGACCGTGTCTTACAGAGGATGCTTGTGTTTTTCTATTAATTCAAGAAAAAAATAAATGCAAAAATAATTTAGAACAAATCACTGTTTTCTCCTGTAATCTGAAGTCTCTTTCACACCAAAAAGTAACTCTTAAAAATGCCTCAAGATGGGGGGCTGGCCCTGTGGCCGAGTGGTTAAGTTCGCGTGCTCCGCTGCAGGCGGCCCAGTGTTTCGTTGGTTCGAATCCTGGGCGCGGACATGGCACTGCTTGTCAAGCCACGCTGAGGCAGCGTCCCACATGCCACAACTAGAAGGATGCACAACAAAGAATATACAACTATGTACTGGGGGGCTTTGGTGAGAAAAAGGAAAAAAAAAATAATCTTTAAAAAAAAAATGCCTCAAGATGGGGCTGGCCCAGTGGCACAGTCATTAAGTTCACGCGCTCTGCTTTGGCAGCCCGCAAGTTCAAGGTTGGGATCCTGGGTGCAGACCTACACACTGCTCTTGAAGCCATGCTGTGCTGGTGTACCACATACAAAATAGAGGATGATTGGCACGGATGTTAGCTCAGGAACAATCTTCCTCAAGCAAAAAGAGGAAGATTGGCAACAGATGTTGGCTCAGGGCCAAACTTGCTCACACACACACAAAAAAATGCCTCAAAAAAAGCGTATCCAGTATTGTCATCCTAATAGCATTCCAAAACATGAGATTCATGTTCCTGAGCAACCTCAGTAAGTCAAGTTTATTAATCCATCTCATCCTGTTTATATAAAAATTCATTTAGGAAATCTGGATTTATCTGCCCTAAGAATGTTTCTTCTCTCTTTTGATTTGTCATTTTGTCAAGCCTAAGGTAAAGAAATGCTTAAAATTATAATGTAGTTTCACTTCTTAAAAATCTCATATATGAATTTTTTCAGATATAGCATTTTTTTGGTTATAGTTAGACCACAACCTGCTCATCTGGTAGGGATACTGCTCCACTTATAGCCTCTCAAGTAGTAGCTTCTTCTCCCTGGCGCACTCTGAATATCATGGGCTTGAAAGACAGATACATGTCCTCTTGCCTTCCTTCATTGACAGAAGCCCTCCTGCAAAACTTTGACCCCTCTGATGTACTTAGGCATCAGATGGTTGCACCTGCCATACCTCTCAAGGATTCATCTGAAATGATTCTCAAGCCTTACAGTTTTTCTCTTCACTGATACTCTCATCATCATTTTTAGGAATAGCAATAATAAGTAGCAATCTCCTTTTCCCTAATAATTCTTTTCACTTTAATGACTATGTTGTCTGATATTAATGTAGCCACTGTAGTTTCTTTTAGTTAATAGTTACACGATATATGTATCTTTGTTCAATCCTTCTACTTTCAAAATATCTGTGCCTTTATCATAGGTGGATGTCTTAGAAATGACATATAGCTATATGTTTTTCCTATCTCTTTGCTCTATTTTTCTGTGTATCTCATTTGGGTTTTTTTTTTTTTTTTTTTTTTGCTTTTTTTTCAGATTAAACTCTTTAATGCCTTTTTGCCTGTACTCTTTTAGATATTTTATACCATAGTAGCCCTTTGAAATTTTAACAAGACACGTTTAATTTACTAAAGTCTAAGTTTAACTAATGTCTGTACCTTTTTTCTAAAAAGTGAAAAGGACTTTAATTCACATTCCCTCAATGTACCTATTGTTTCCTTTTAACATTTTAATTGTGTCGTGTTTTAACTGTCCCCCACCATGGATGTTATTTTGGGGGGGGTGTGTATTTTTTACTTTCCATTTAAATATTTATTACCATTCCTTCTAGCATTCTGTATTTTCATCTGAGTTCATTCTCTGTATTTGCGAAGTAAACAGCAAATATCTCTGGTTTTGTTGATCTGAAAACGTCTTTGTGTTACTCTTGATACTGAATGATCATTTAGCTGGCTATATGTTATAAATTAATATTTTTAAAAAATTCAAGCAGAGATCAGATTTTTAATTATTTTTTTAAATTTTTGTTTATTCAGGCTTTTTTGCCAGGTGAACTTTTCACTGAGGATGTGCTCACTGAAAGATTCCAACTTCATGTTGTGGTCTCAGTTTCAATCCCCACGATGACTTGTCTCCCCTTCCCAAATACAGCCATGGAAACTTAAGGCATTAGGTTTGAAGTATCCACATACAGCCTGGTTGCATGCTATTTTACCATTCTGGTTTCCACTCACTTTTTATTTTTCGCCTCTCTTTGGGTTGTCTATTGTGTGTTTTGAGCACAATTTTGAGTTTTAAAAATGCTTGTTTTATCTCCTCCAGAATTTCCAGGTGATTATAGTAGGACGATTTTTCAAGTCACAGATGCCATATTGCCTGATTCAACAATTTTTTCAATTGTCCACCTCTTTTTCATTTTCTCTGTGATCAAGCTTGAGTTCCACAACCCATCACAAGGACCACTCCTTGCATACATCCTCCATTCCTCTGCTCCCTCTTCTCTCCATCACAGTGGAATGGCAAAGCTGCAGACCTGGTTACACGAATTCTGTCTGCTTCATGTGCATTGTATTTATATACAATTGTGCTGACTGGTAGTGCTTTAAATTTATAGCAGCAAACCTTAAGTAATTCACCAGGGCTGAGCAATCTTTCTACATTTTCACAGTCACTCGCCTGTTCCATTCTCCAGGAAGACACATTCACACTTTCTTCTTTTTTCTCAAATCATCAATACACTTAGAGCTAATGACCTTGCCTCTTCTTTCACTGAATAAAAAGATAGCAAAAACGAATGGCCTCATCCCTCCCAGCACCATATCTCCTAATGTTCCTGCGTCTTCTGCTATCCACACTGCCTTCCATTCCATTACAGTGGCACAGTGAACTGTGTGTGCTCCTGTCTAGTAACAATCCTTTCACTTCTGCATTGGATTCCATCCCCCTCACATATTCAAAACCTGCTCCTGCAATCATCTCCTCTCTCCCACAGCATCAATAGCCCCTTCTCCCTTTCCCAACAGCATATAAACAAGCTGTAATGGCTCCCTGCTTAATGTCAGCGTAGCAACTTCCCAGCATAGCACTGTGAAACGAAGGTACAGGGCCAGAGGGTGTAGCAAGATATGAACACGTGCCATAATCCTTGACTTCAGACGTCTCAGGAGAGACAGTCTCAAAATCTTAAATAATCTTTGTTTTTCATTTTTTTAATTTTGAAATAATTTTAGACTTACAGAAAAGAGTAATTTTAACAACAAGTGGAGCTGGGATGATTAGATATCCACCAAACAAAAACGTTTTTTCAAAAAGGAACTTAGTCCTTTACCCATTGAGTTATCTTGGTACGTTCATTGACATCACATGATAATAAATATAAGAATTTATTTTGGACTTTCAATTATGCTTCATTGAGCTATGTGCCAATACAACATTGCCTTAATTACTGTGACTTTACGATAAGTTTTGAAATGAGGTAGTATAGGTCTTCCAACTTCATTCCTTTTAAAAATTATTCTGGGTATTTAAAGTCCTTTGCATTTCCAGATGTATTAGGATCAGTTTGTCCATTTTGACCCAAAAAAAAAAAAAAACCTGCTAGCTTTTTGATAGGGATTGTGCTAAATTTGTATATTAATTTTGGTGGAATTGACATCTTGGTAATACCGAGTATTCTGTGAATATATATTATTTCTCCATCTATTTGGCTCTTCTTCAATTGATCTCAGCAAGGTTTTGTAGTTTTCAGTGTAAACATGTTGCACTTCTTTTGTTAAGTTTATGAATGGAATTATTTTTTAATTTTATTTTTGGACATTTTAGGATTAGAATATAGAAAGAAAAGGAACGTTTTTATGTTGATTGTGTATCCTGCAGCCTTGCTAGATCTATTTGCCTGTTCTAGTAGTTTTTTGTGAATTTCTCAGGAGTTTCACTAATAGGATCACGTCATCTGCAAATGAAGTTTTTCTTTTCTCTTTCCAAACTATGTGTCTTTAATTTCCTTTTCTTCCTTTTCTTTTTTTTTCTTTCTTTCCTTCCTTCTATCTTTCCTTCTTCCCTTCCTTTCTTTTTTTATCTTTTTTTTCACTTGTGCTGCTTGAGTTTGAATCTTGGCTTCACCACACGCTGAGTAAATCTGGGGAAGTTACTTTATCTCTTGGAATATCCATTTCTCCAACTATAAAATAGGTTTAATTAATATTAGTACCCACCTTAAAGAGGTGTTGTGCAGATCAAATGGTTAAACATGAATAAAGTGTTAGACCAGCATGTGGCATTCTGAACAATCTCAATAAATATTAGCTGTTATTATTTAACTGCAAACATGTTTTAATCATGTCTATAGTCAATAAGAATCACCTTTCTGAGTTCTTTTAAATGTCCTTGGCCTCAACTCTGAAATCTTCATGATAGACATGCTCACCACTTCTCTGATACCAGGCTTCCGGCTTCAGCCAGTG
Source organism: Equus przewalskii (assembly GCF_037783145.1). Taxonomy (NCBI): domain Eukaryota; kingdom Metazoa; phylum Chordata; class Mammalia; order Perissodactyla; family Equidae; genus Equus; species Equus przewalskii. The sequence goes on along the minus strand of NC_091832.1, from coordinate 107,318,647 downwards.
CTAACGTTAGTATATTTGGGACCCATCTTTTTCAGCTATATCTCTCCTATTCATAATCCACTATCAGAGAAAAGCAATGGAAACTGGCTGTCTAATATAATTTCTTAATACTTATGGTGCATAATGATTTGAAAAACTCCTTGTTTCTTGTGAAAAAAAATCTATTAGTAAACATTGAGGGGAAAAAAGGAGTTTGCCCAGAACGTTCAATAACCTTTGCTTCTTAGTCATAGCAATAAAAGTACCACAGCAAAAATACAGTGTGTTGAATAAAATATAGAAAATAACAGACATTGCATCATGGTATTGTGTTAATGAATGGTTGCATATGCTTACTTGGGAAAGCTTAATTTTAATCAGAAAAAAAATCTGGGGCTGGGGCTGGCCCCGTGGCGTGGTGGTTAAGTTTAGTGCTCTCTGCTTCAGATGCCCCGGTGCACAGGTTCAGATCCCAGGCATGGATCTACACCTCTCATCAGCCAAGTTGTGGTGGCAACCCACATACAAAATAGATGAAGATTGGCATGGATGTTAACTCAGGGCAAATCTTCATCAGGAAAAAAATAAAATCTTGGGCTAGACCAAAAATGTAGCTCAACTTTTTTCTTATTCTTAGTTAATTTCGTGTGTGTATACATATATATATATAATCTAATGATATATTAAATATATTAGATATTTATATCATCTAATTATAACATAACATGTTGTTTTGTTAGTAATATAAGAACATAGCACTCATTGCAACTTTGAAAAACTATTAAAAATGTTAATTTCATGCTGTAACAATGTTACAATGGGGTTTAATCAATTGTGTGTACACAGTTTGTTTTTTAAAAATTATATATTAGTGTCCATCAGGTGAAAGAATAATTTGCAAGCTCATAAGACAGAGTTTGTCTCATATCTCTATTTTGAAGGAAAATAATTTATCTGAAATATGATTTTGTAACCTTTGCCTACTTGAGACATTGATGAACTAAGTTGGTAAATACTGTATGCAAAACCCCACTGTGGAGGTCTACAAAGCTCATTAGCATATGAAAATTAATTTTCTAGGCAAAATGACAGAGTTATAAGGAAAAAATGGAATGGATTTTCTTAGTGGAGTTTCTAGAAACAACAAATTGGTGGATCAGATTGTATTGAATGGCCATCTACTCTGCTGTTTCACATGGCTAGTCTGTGGCTTGATTATAAATAAATTTTTACAAAGTTAGTAACTAATCTAGATTCCCGCTATGACTCGTAGAACATAAATTCAAACATAATTATTGAGATTGACTGAAAGGAACTAATGATCATATAGCAAAATGACCTCAGCTAAAGTGAACAAGTATACATAGTTACTAAACAAACATAGTTTCTAAAGCAATGTAGCTCATGTGTTTCCCACTTCTCTTGTTTCCATAAAGAGGGGAAATTTTCCAACCTCTCTCTGGGAGGAAAAAGGGAAAGGAATCCATTCAGCTTCTCCCTGCTTCCTTGTTCATTTCTCCCCAAGAGAGAAGGAATGATTGATCTGTTTGGTAAGTTTGGGAGAAAGAGCTGAGCATGCTCAGCTAGGGCCAATCCACAGTCCTCTCTCCTGTGTCTCAGATCTGGCTGCCTGCAGAAGTGACTAACTCCCTTAAGGTTGTTGCATGCACACACTGCACAACAGCACAACCTGCCAACAGTGTCTGGAGCGCCCTGGTGGACAACATCTAGGCTTCCTAAGCAACAACTGTGTGGACCCCTGTGACTGATCTTGGCCTGACCTGGTAACACAGCTTTGACACAAACAGGCACGGCTCCTAAATTAAAATCATTAATAATGATGACAATAATAATAACAGAACCCATGCCTTCTGATTCTACTAATTTCCACTTCATCGTATGTATGATCTTTTGCCTTGAATATATTCAAATTGTGTCTAACTTTGGACGCTTCTTGCATAAAAACAAGTGGAATCAGGCAAGCCCCTAGTGTTCTGTGAACATAGATTATATGAACCGAAATCAGGGAAAATCCTACATGGCATAAATCCATAATGTACAACTGTTCTAGCAGCACATAGAAACGTATGTATATATGCACTCGAAAGATGCCTGGTGCTGTGTAAACCTAAGACAGTATTACCGCTGTTATTCATCCCGTGCGTATAAAATTATTTGGGCCATCTTTCATTCAAAATATCTGCTTAAAATTTGCTACTTTGAGCTTGCATCTCAAGAGGATTTTACGCACTGGCAGAAATCACCCGCCTGGCCCGCATGAGGCTGTTGTGACTGTGCCACTTGGACTCCCAGCCAGGTTGTACTGAATCAGTTCCTTCTTTGGGACTCTGCTTCCAAGGCCCTAATTTTCTGGCTCAGCTCAGGTTCAAAGATGTGTCAGACAACAATATCTGGCAATTCTAGGGTAGGAAAGGCCCCAAACTAAACTGAATTGGGAAATTTCATATGGTTTCCATGCCAGGACTTGCTGGAAAGGGAACAAGACAAAAAAAAAAAAAAAGCAGGAATGCATCCTTCTCTCCTGGAGACAGATTCGGACCCTTCCCCCACCCTCAACACACACACACACACACACACACACACACATGCACGCATGCACACACACAGAACATTAACGCAGTGCTTAATAATTTAGTCTTTCTCTGGATCGTGAGCAACCTAACAAGAATAAATCAACAAACAAGAGACTGAGCACCTGTGCATAGATGACTAGTCTAGTCACATATTAAGAAAATTTTTTTTTATAAACAAATTGCATGAAACAGTTAGGAGAGCCTGAGCTAAGATGTCTTGAAACCCCCAGTGTACTTTACACCAAGGCTGAAATCTTTCGTTTCGTTTACATAATTCCTAGACCGTGTGTTTCCTCGTGTACGTCTCTGGATGCTTTTGCATGGGAACACTATCTGGCTACAGGACACTGAGTAGTGCCATGTGGAAAATAACCACTGAACCCTCTTCCAGTGCAGAAGACAGAGACAGAGCAACACAGGAGGTGACTTTGGACCAAGTAGTGATGGCACTGCCAGATATTGAGGAACACGCCAAGGAAGGAAGCTCCAGGCCCCACCTAGCTAGGTGGGGGATTGGAATACCGTGGCAGACACCCCATCCTTCCCTTCTAACTGTATTATTGTTGTTTGCTTACTGGATCCAGAGCCTGTATGGCCTCACTTCTGTGTAGGAGGCAAACTGCAACAAAGCATGGTTGTGGCACACAGTGGAGAAGCCCACCATGTACCGACAGGTTTTCTTGTAAAATTGCCCCAGTACAAAGTCTGCACCATGTTAAAATATTCCATGCTGTCTCCAGTCTATAGCAAGTGAGATGGACGAGGCCTGGCCCCAAACTTCAGCTGGCCCAGCAGCCTCTGAAGTATAGGCAGTGTCTTAAGGAGGCTGCTGGTTAAGGGGGTGGAAGAGAAAATGACCTCACTACCTGGAATACTAGTCATCAGACTCTACACTGCAAGCTTTCTATTTTCTTGAAATCGCACATCACTGATTACGCTGATGGCTGCTATGAATGCTTCCACGCTTGTCAAGATTCTACGCACCTACCCAACATATACACTGGCCATTTCTTGTGGCCTTTTGTCTAAATTCTTGTCCCTTTCTATTACAACTGTCTTTCTTGTTGTCATGAATTCCAAAGCCAATTCCTCACTGCAGGCGGCTGTCTCTCCTTCACCTTTTTCGTGCAGCTTATCTGACTGAGGTCTCCTGAAAGGTAAAAACGTCATTCCCCTGCATGGAGCTCCATGAGAACAGGGATCTTTGTTTTGTTCACCAATGTAACCCAAGAGCATGACATATTGTAGGTGTTCAGTAAACACTTGGCGACTTGTATAGAATCATTCATTACCTGTATTTTTTATTTTCACAACTATCTTTTTTTCAAAACTGGAGAGTTTTATGCAACCAAGTTTTGGTCTATCCTTCTCTACCTCGCTCTTCTCAGCTTCCACCTCTGGTTGTACCTAACACATTACCATATGGTGAAGGCCATCAAAACTCAGGGTCACCCATACACCTCTGCTCTGTAAGGATTGCTAGCCCAGATGGTTCTAACAGTAACTATATTTAAAGAGATTAACCCTTATGCTTTTCCTACAAATATTTTTCAATGACTAAGACGTTTTTAAAACAAAGTAAATGGGCTTTTATGACTGGGAGAATGTCAGCTGTCATCTAGTTCAAAACCTTTCTATAGATGAAGAAATCAGGTATAGAGACCTTTAAGAAAATCATGGAAGATCATACCATTACTGGTAATTACTCAATAAATAATTACTGCTTAATTGATTCTAGAAATAGAGACACATCTCATTATTTTTATATATCTACAAATTCTAAAACATTTATGAAAACCTATCCTAAATTGATACAGGATCTCTTTATAATTTAGTCTAGGAATGCCAAGATATAAAGGATTTATAGTATCTGCCTGTTATGTGTTATAAGAATGTAAGAGTTGAGTTCAGGAAAATTCAGCAAAAAAACTTTCAGCTCTTGACATTCTAGCTCTGGCTTCCAAGGGCTTCAGGCTATTTCTCTTCCACCAGGGAGACAAATGGTTATTAAATCTCTGCAATTAAATGTAACATGACGATTTAAATGGACTCAAATTTTCAAAATTGTACCTTAATATTTTAGCTTGGTAAGACTTTGCCTCAGTTAAGTAGCACCACATTTAGCTAGCAGCAGGAAGAGGAAAACAAAGTTGAGGGTAATTAGATATATATTTAAAAATACTTCCTGTGTACTAAATTTTATGCCATGTTCTAAAATAATATAAAGACGAACAAGTAAAACTCTCGGTTTCAGGTAGCTTAGAATTTATTAGCACAGATAAAGAACACCCACAATGACAATACAAAACAGAAAATCAAGAGGTACACCTTGAGTGGCTCAAATCTTATGGTGAGCTAAGAATAAGTCTGAGCACATGGTAGGTCTGGGTACAACAGAAGCTAAAAAAGGAGAGAGAGAAGGAGCAGAAGCCTAGCTCCTTACAGGGGCAAGACCCAGAGGCGACTCACATCACTTTTCTCACATTCTATAGGTAAGAACTTGGTCATATGGCCACTCCTAGCTGCAAGGGACACTGGAAAATACAGTCTCTAGCTGTCAGCCTATGTGCCCGGCTAAAACTCAAGGAGTGGAGTTTTAAGTTGAATTTTAACTAATGTTTTTTCTTCATCTATTGAGGTGATCATATATGTTTTTCTTTTAATGTGTTCCTACAGTGAATTGTATTAATATATATCCTAGTTGGAGTAATTTTGCATACCTGAAATAAATCCAATGTGGTAACAACATTATCTCTTATATACATTTCTAGATCTGGTTTGCTAATTACTTTAGAATTTTGCATCTATGCTGATGTTTTAGTCAGTTGGATATGTACTTTTTTCTCATTGACTGCAGCAGACTTTTATTTTTAACCTCTGGACTACTTCTGTTTCCTTTATATTCTCCAAATTGTTCAGTTTGCCCTATGACTTTCCTCTTAGAAAATCTGCACATAGTAGAGGGGGAACATACTTCCCTAATGTGATCTGGGCTGATGGGTGTGGGGATCTGATGTGGAGAGAGAGAGCACCAGAGCCGGGGACGCCACAAGACACACCATAGTCTTTGAGGGAAAAATTTAAAGGTCGCATTCCACAGAGGAATAGAAGAGAAATGAATAAAATTGCCTGTTTGGGACACAACTTTCTCAGGGCTGGCAGATCCCCCAGAGCAGCTGCCTGGTCTAGCTTCTTATTGTTTCTGGCCTCTGAGAAATCCCCTCACTTCCCATCACTCAGCCATGCATTAGTGGTGTTGGTTCTTATTCAAAATCTTACTCAAATAAGTTACATACAGCCTTCATATGTGCTATATCAGGAAGGGGGTTACTTTACATTTATTCCCCTCTAATGCTAGAAAAAGACATTTCCCATTCACTTTTGAACTGCAGGCAGATTTTTGTCCATGGCGAACCTGATTTTACTACCAAACCCATAAACACACACCTCTCCTCATCTCACTTAGCCTCATTTGTCACTGTTAACAACTCACTCTCACCCTGAAACTCTTTCCTCTCTTGACTTCCATGATACCACACTCTGTGGTGTTTCTTCTGCCTCGCTGACTACTCTTTCTCCGTTTCTTTTGCTGTCTCCTCTTTCTTAATCTCATTTCTAAATTTTGGAATGCCCCATGATCAGTTCCTGAGATTTCTTCTAGCTCTACATTCTTTCCCTAGATCTCGTTCATTTTGATATTAAATACCACCCAAATTTAAGCCTCCTGAACTCCAAGCCCATTTTAATTTGCCCATGTAATCCTGAATGTTGGGTTCCAATTAAATGTATCTTCAAAATGTGTTCTTTCCCCGGGCTCTGTCTTCTCAATAAATTACTCCCCAGGTGCCTAACTACTGAAGTGAAAGGTACATGAATAATTCTTCTTTCCTTTCTTTTCCTCCTCTCTCATCTCTAATCTGTCAGCGATTCCTGTTACTTCTATTGCCTAAACATATCTTAAAATGTCCACTCACTTCTACAGGCTCTGCCTACACCTATCCAAAGTATCTTAGTTTTCTTACCCATAAGTTGAAATGTCCTTTTATATAGTATCTCGACTTCTTTCCTTCTCCCCATAATCTGTTTCCCACAGAATAGCCAGAACGACCCTTTGAAAAGTTAATTCATGTTAAATCAATTGCCCTGCTTAAAATCCTTCCCAGATTTTTGTTAGTGCTCATAATAAAATCAAGCATTGTAGCATAGTCAGGAAGGCTGTGCAAGCCGAGAAGGCTGCCTTCTCCAACCTCATGTCATGCCCCTTCCTTGCTACACCAGCTGTGCTGGAGTCCTCTTTGTTCCTTAACCCAAGCCAAGCATTTTACTACTCAGGGTCTTTGCAATTGCTATTTTCTCCTTCCTTCTCTTCCCCTCATTTGAACTATTGGTTCCTTTTCATTATTCAAGCATCAGCTAAATACCAACTCCTCACAGAGTTTGATCCTGGCCATTTTAGCTAAGTAGACCTCTGCAATTAAAATCTATCATGTCACTCTGCTCATTTTATTCAAAGCACTTATCAAATCTCTGTCTTATTTATATACATGTTTATTGATTATCTTCACGTAGTAGAGTGTAATTCTCTTCAGACCAAGACTATCCCTGTCTTGTCACTGATGTGTCCCTGGTGCTTAGAGCCACGCCTGGTGGTTCTTACCTTCAAGAAGTACTTACTGAGAAGATGAATAGGTGAATAAGTCACAAATGACTATGAATCTTTGGGACTAATGGTCTCATATAATTAACATTTGTGGTTGCCAGCATGTTGCATAATTCTCACTGATCTGAGTTTGTAGATAAATCTGTTTATTCATATTCAGACAGGCAGTTTATAACATGATAATGTGGCTACTAACTTTAATAGTAAAAATTGAGAAGCAGTCTAAAAGCCCATCAGTTAGTGATTGCTTAAATAATTTATACAGTATCCATATTGTATATTTTGCAGTCTTTAAAAATGTTGACGTAAGTCTATGGTTTTTGGATGAAAAGATGACCATCATATACCATTACATGAAAACATAAGACTGCAAAAGAGCATTTATAACATCATCCTATTTTTTTTTCCTTTTTCTCCGCAAAGCCCCCCAGTACATAGTTGTATATTCTTCGTTGTGGGTCTTTCTAGTTGTGGCATGTGGGACACTGCCTCAGTGTGATTTGACGAGCAGTGCCATGTCCGCACCCAGGATTCAAACCAATGAAACACTGGGCCGCCTGCAGCAGAGCGCATGAACTTAACCACTCGGCCACGGGGCCAGCCCCAACATCATCCTATTTTTAGTAAACATACAAACACAGAGATGAAAATCTGGAAAATATATGCAAAAATACTAGCAATAGTATGTCTGCATTTCTGATGTCATAAATGTTCTCAGACTAAATATATCCTGGACAGGTATTGTTTTGTAGTTAGAAAAATAGCCTGTGAGAATATTTATTTTGAAAGGAAAAGAAAGGTAATGTGGTTCCTGAACATTAATTTTTATTATTTTCAAAGCTATTTTTATCTGTCTGAATCTTTAGCAGACCAAAAATCCTTTAGTGTAATTTGGAAGGAAAATAAAATTAAAGAATTCCATAAAGAATATAAAAATACCTAACATTTTCCAGTTTTATTTTATTTTGTTTATTCTTCATTCCCTCGCTCCCTTTCTTTCATGTGTTCCACACTCCCTAGTGTTTCTCTCACCTTTAAGTTAATAAATTTAGGGCAAGAAAATAAAACTTTCATCTTTTTTTTCCCATTAAATTTGAATGAACTACAGAATGGGGTTTGTATTTGCAGAGGTTAGGAAATTTATTTCTTGGCAGCTGAGATCGAAAAGCCAAAAGGAAAAAATGGGTGTGAGGGGCAGGAGTGGAAGCAGAAACACCTCTGAGCACCATTACCTCTTCCCTTCCTTTCTTTTATGCTGCCAAAAATCACGACTCAAGAGGGACAGCCCGACGTCAAAGAAAGCTGGCCTTCTCTGTTCATTTCATTGGGGCCAATGAGAATCCTGCTGAGACAAGATGAAAGGAGTGGTGGAATTTTGCTTTCATTCTTCATATCCTTTCCCGTCATAGTCACACATTCACCTACGTATTTAGATAACTAGGAAATATTTCAGCAAAAATAGTCTTACAGCGCTTCCAAATGAAGTGAAAAAAACCAGAAGAGGTGGATTCTGTTTTTCCTCTATTTTTATAATATCACGTATAGGAAATTTTCTTAGTATGGGGAACATTGCCTTCTAAGGGAAATTAAGGATTAAAATTAATGCCTTAGCAACATAATTGAGGCTCCATAGATGAATTTCAAATTGACTTGGGAAATATTGCCATCGCTGTGCAGTCAAGTGATGGAGAATGTTTAACAGGACTCCGATGAAGGTCATGTAGTCCAAATGTTATTGCTTTCTAAACAAATGAAACACTCCTCCTGCGTTTTCTGGTCAGCTATTCATCTTCTAAATCAAAGTTGTGTGTTCTTAGCATGGCAAACTTTCTGTGACAACATTGTCATTCCTACTTTAATCATGGGAAGTGTTGAACAATGCCAAGCCTGCATGCCTCCTAGATTTTGCATGCTTCCTTATCCTCAAGTGGGGCTACTTGACCCCCATATTGACACTTGTTTTTCCCTTAGACTCCAGAAATCTTCATGATTTGGGTTAGGAAATTAAAAGAATCTATAGAGACTAGATCAACACTCTAGCAGCAAACACCATTCCTTTTTAGTCTCTCCCTGATAAGAAGCCTTCTAAGGTATTCCAAAGAAAATTTCCCCATCCTATCCCTCCAGGATTTAACTGCTTTCCTGTATCATTCACAGAGGCAGCCCCCTTTCAGTGCCATGCCCAGCATCCAGCATTTCAGTCCCTCTACTGTGCTGTCCTACCTTTTTGTTTGTCTATACCGCTCCTGCCACTGCTCCAAAGCACTGCCATATTGCTGCTACCCAGCCACCTGCCTCAGCCATCCCTAACACTTCTTGCCCACCGCCTGCCTACCCAAGACTCTGAATTTTAGTTACTCTTCCAAGCCTGGTACTTGTAAGGATGAAAACAGTTATCTGGTGTTAGGCCTTGAAGTTGAGTGGTTTCACTTCTATTATGGTTGTTGGCTGCATTCACTGGATGCAGTGTTCTGCTTTGTAAGAAGACTTTACTCCAGCTACCGAGCAGCTGGATGTTTCTTGTGGCAAGGCGGGGAGGGGCATGGTGTCAGATTCTAGGTGTGTGGATCTGCTTTGACAATTCAAAGACATGAGACCTACCAAGTGACACCTCTGAAGACTGGCAAAAATGGAACCAATTTTGGAATTATTTCTTCAGTAATCCCGGAATAACCATTAGGAGGATCCTGAAAGCAGAAACAATTGTTCAAAAAAAAGAAGAGCTCCAACCCCTGGCTGGTGGCTTGGGCCTCCTCTTACCATAACCTCCGTGAATAGATCTGTTATTGAAGTTCTAAAAACAACTCCTAAAACAAATGTAAAAAGTAGGAAGGAGAAATTGTAAAGCAGTATAAAGTTTATATTTTTAAGTAATTAAATAAAAGTAAATAATAAAAGAAAGAATAGAATTCAATTTAACAAGATAATTAAAATAATCAAGTGCCAAAGAGAAAAGATTGAGTGTTTTAAATACTAAGATAAAAAAATAATGAAGTTTACAATAAAGAAAATAAAAAGTTAGACTCGATGGAATACAAATTTAAAGACATTAATATTAGAATGGCCATCATCAAGAAGACAAAAGGCAATAGGTGCTAGCAGGGATCTGATGAAAAGGGAGCCCTTGTACACTGTCAGCAGGAATGTAAATTGTTCCAACCACTGTATGGAAAACAATATGGAGATTCCTCAAAAAATTATAATATATCTACCATATAATCCAACAATTCCACTTCTGAGTATATACCCAAGAAAATGAAAAGAGAATTTCAAAGAGATATATGTACTTCCATGTTTATTGCAACATTATTTACAATGACCAAGATATGAAAGCAAACTAAATGTCCATCAGTGGATGAATGGATAAAGAAGAAGTGGTGTATATATACAATGGAAGATTATTCAACTGTGAGAAAGGAGGATGTTCTGCCATTTGCAACAATATGGATGGACCTTGAGCACATTATGCTAAGTGAGATAAGTCAGAGACAGAGAAAGACAAGTACCATATGACATCACTTATATGTGGAATCTAAAAAAGTCAAACTCATTAAAACAGAGTGTAAAATAGTGGTTACCAGAAAAATGGGGGAAGGGGGAATAAGATAGATGTTGTTCAAGGGTACAAACTCGCAATGAGTAGTAAATAAGCCACAGAGATCTAACACACAGTATGAGGAATATACACAACAATATTGTACTATAATCATCAAACTTGCTAAGAGACTAGAACTTAATAATTCCAACCATGAAAAAGAAGGGATACTTATGCAATGTGATAGAGGTGCTAAATATCACTACAATGGCAATCATATTACAATATATACATGCATAAAATTAATATGTTATACACCTTAAATTCACACAATGTTATATCTCAAATATATTCAATAAAAATATCAAATTTTACATATTGAATATAATTTTATGTATCTCCCTTTCATACGTTAAAATATTAAAATGAAGATTCTGGAGAGCCAAATAAATAAACAAATAAGACATCAAAGTGAGAGGGACATAAAATAAAAAGCTAAAACTGAGAAGTGACAGCAATCTATTACAACATTGTAGAAAGAAAGTGGCTATGTTGGATTTAATGAGCAATGAGATTTAAAGAGTTTTTCACGTGTAATTTTGAATATTCCAAAATTCTTAATTGTTGACATTAGAAACTAACCTTTATATAAAATGTGACTTCAATTCATACCATAATTTTCATCATTATAAAAAATACTACAGTTAACCTCTTAGAAAGATACTTTTCTGATTATTTCCTTGGAATTATTGGGTCAAATGGTATAAATATTTAAACATCTTGAGAATATATGACCAAAGATATTTGCAGAAATATTGTGTCATTTCACCAGAAATAGACAGAATACTCATCTCACTGCAGCCTTGCTGACATTGGGCAATAGTATTATAAATCTATTTCAGTATTTGATTATTTATTAGTTTGATGAGTAAAGATAGTACCACATTGTACACATCATGCATTAGAACATGTCACACCAGTTTTCTCTAATTCTTCAAAATCTAGATAGCACAGCACTACAAACCTAACAAGCACTACCTCTGGGGCTGGCCCCATGTCTGAGTGGTTAGGTTCGCACACTCCGCTTCGGGGTCCCAGGGCTTCACCAGTTCAGATCCTGGGTGTGGACCTAGCACCACTCATCAAGCCATGCTGAGGCGGTGTCCCACACAGCACAACCAGAAGGACCTACAACTAGGATGTACAACTATGTACTGGGGGGCTTTGGGGAGAAGAAGAAAAGAAAAAGAAGATTGGCAACAGATGTTAGCTCAAGTGCCAGTCTTTAAAAAAAAAGCACTATCTCTGAAGGCACTTCAGTCATCTTTATGTATCTAACTAATCAAATTTATAAATGAAATAATTCAGAATCTCTTCAGTATTTCGAACATCTTACAAGAGACAAATCTTGTACATAGCAACACAACGATAACAGCAACTGTAGAGGCACAACTTTTGTAACAGTAACACACTATGGTAAATGCAAACAACTGTCAACATTGTCACGCATGGAACTGCCATTAAACATTAAAATCCCAATTTCACAAAAAAAAAAAATCAATCCAAGATTCAAGAATCTTAACTTGCTGGTCAAGCAGTTAATTTGCTGCGGAATCAGCTTGATCCTTTCAAGCCTTGACTTCGACTTCATTAGGCCGGGTTTAGATTATCTCTTAATCTAGGGAGTGGGTGGCCCTCTTCCTGAGGCATTGCCTTTCCCAGGTCTTAGCTGAATATTTGGAGTGTTCAGCAAAGTCCCTTGGCTCTAGCTATTCGGAACTTCTTGGTCAGCACTGTGCAACCTCAGCACCGGGCAACCTCTAGAATCAGTTCCTAGTAGCTATTCTCTGAGAGGTTTTCTGAGGTCTTGCACTGTCTGTATGCAAACTGAGTCAAACTAAGCCAAAGTCAAAATTTAGCCATAGACTTGAGGTGATTCCCACGCTGATGTTTGGAATTTCTGTCTGAGCAGCTCCCTACTCTCTGGTACCTTGCAAATTCCAGGCACCTTTGAGCCCCAAAGTCCCGCCCGTGATTCCTCAGCTCAGGGAGACCGTTGTACTCTTCAGAGCATCCATCTTCCTGAACCGCGTCCAGAAGGTGACTCCAGACCAAAAGCTGCGTGATTATAAGGTCACCATGCATGTTTCCCTTCTCTCAGGAAACTTAGTCCCGTGAATTCTGTGGTCCAACGTCTGAAAAATAGTTACTTCTTTTATTTTGTCCAGTCTATACTTGTGAACAGCACGAGGGTAATTCTGCTACAGTTACTCCATCATCCCCCTCACACAGGACTCTAGATTTTCTTTCCTGAAGTTTGTGTTAGATATATGCTAGACATTCTCACTTTATTCTTTGACTCTTTTCATAAATTTCATGTCTTTTCTTCTGTGCTGGATTCTAGATGGAATCTTTTCACTTATTTTGCAGTTCATTAATTTTCTCTTCAACACATCGATTAAATTTTTGTAATTATAGTATTTTTAAAATGGAAAAATCAATTTCATACCTGCTTTGTTGCTTATATAGTTCCCTGCTCCAGATATTTCTTATCTCATTTTTTTTTATTAAATGTAGCAAATAAATATAAGCTCTGTAATAATTTCATGTGAAAGTCTTTGTAGATCTCTTTCTATACCTTTTGTTTCTGCTGGTTCTCACTCATGGTATTTTTGTTGCCTTTATGTTTGGGTAATTTTTTCCTCTGAGCTATTCGTTATCCTAGGGATATTATTTGTTTTGATTCTTTCCTGCATTTAACAAACATTTATTTAGCACTATGTGACAGGTAATTTATTGGGATATAGTGTGAACAAAACAGACACAAATCCATTGCTCAGGAAGTGTATATTCCAGTGAGAGAAGAGTCAGTTAATAAATTATACACCACACACAAGTGCATACATGCGTGCTCACAGTTAATTTGCTAGTTAGATATTGAAGTATGTTAACGGAAAAAAATAATTAATTTGGGGGAAAAAACCTGAAATGATTAAATGGATAACAGACAGGATGGGCAGGGAAGGCCTCATCGAAGGATGTACAGTAAGTGGTCTTACGTGTTTCTGGGAGAAAAGCACTCCAGCCAAGTCAGCAGGGACAACAAATACAACAACCTTAAGGCTACCTAAGTCCTCAAGAAGCAGAAGGGCACAGTGCAGCTGAAGGACTGGATGTTTCAGCTGAAATTGAGATAAGCATTCAGGTCCATGTAGATCATTTGGAAGTAAAGGGCCACTGGCAGGGAGACGGGAAGTGAGAGAAGAAAGGGTATGTTTTCAAGCTAATACTGTGGGTGAAGCAGCTTGATCTCAAAGAGAGACCCCTGGGAGGCAGAGAGAAACTGGGTTGAGGGCAGCTCCCAGAGGGCATTAATTCCTTGCATTTCCCACCAGCCTCACTGTGGCCAGTTGGATTCCACTGGTAAGAAAAAGCCCTCGGGCAAAGAAATACAGGAGCTGGCACGCAGAGTTGGGTCTGTACATCCTGAAAGGGTAAACTAGAGCAGCTGTGGGCAGGGTGCTGACAGCATCTGCCGCACTGAACTCGTGGAAGAGTAGCAGAAAATGAGGGCAAAAGAGCAAATGGGGCAAAAGTTGGAGGCTGTAGAGGTCATTACAAAGACTTTCGCTTTTCCTCTGGGTGAGGTAAGAATCATTTAAAGTGTACTGAGCATAGGAAGTACATGACTTACATTTTAACAGGCTCGCTCTGACTGCTATGTTGAAAGTCATTTCTAGGGAGAGAAAGTCAGAGGCAAGGACCCCGCTGAGAGGATGATTGCAATATTCCAGCAGAGAGACGACGCGGAGTGTTTGACAGGTAAACAGGATTTGCTAACGGCCTGGATGGGGGTGTGAGAAACAGAATTGTCAAGAACGATGCCAAGATTTCTGGCCCAAGTAACTGGAAGAATAAAAGAACCACTAACGGAGATGAAAGAGGTTGCAGGAGAAGCTCCGAAGGGAAGTCCTCCAAGGAGAGTTTGTGATGGTTTCTGGCGGGCCCCTAGTTTAAGATCATTTAAACCAAGTTCCTGACATGAAGGTTTTGCACCACCCAGGTGACGTGGATTCGTGTTGCAGGTCTACACTGGGACCAGCTTGGGCTCTGGGTTACACCTCTCAGTGGAGCTTTGTTTTCCACTTCCTGCTCTTCCCAATGCCAAAGTGACTTTCCTGCAGTCCCCAGGGGGTAGAGAAGGGCAGTGTCACTTCTGCTTCACCCTCACCTTGAGAGTGTAGCACTTGGGGTCCCAGCTTCATGTGGAACCCCAACTTGGGAAGCTCTGAGATCTTGAATTCTGTCTCTAGAACCCCATAAGCCCTACAAGGTCATCAAACCAAAGTCCAGATTTCCCAAGTTTGTCGAAAACCCTCGGAAGAAAGAAGGTTCCGTGCTCACATTTAGGTCATGGATTATGCTTTCATTTAGAGTTTGAGCAGATGGTTCTTTATGATCGTATTAGCTCTTTCATGCTTTTAAGAAGAGTTTTTAAAAAATTTATCCAGCATTTCTAATCATTGCAATTTTGATCTTCAGGAAAACAACCTGCCAATTCTCCAGACCCATCTTCTCTTTAAATATGTCATTGATCTTTAAGTAATTGGTACAGTACTCCATTACTCATTCACTTAATGAAAAATAAATATTTTTGGAGATGCTTGCAGATCTTATAGTCTATGATCTGAGCATTCTCCATATTGTAACAGTCTTCCTCCCCTTACCTCACTAATCCTTTTGAATAAAATCTCTCCTTACCCAAGAAATTCATTCATTCATTAAATATTTTCAAATCTATTCTGGGGGCCGGCCCGGTGGTGCAGTGGTTAAGTGCGCATGTTCCACTTCGGCGGCCCTGGGTTTACCGGTTTGGATCCCCGGTGCGGAAATGGCACTGCTTGGCAAGCCATGCTGTGGTAGGCGTCCCACATATAAAGTAGAGGAAGATGGGCACAGATGTTAGCTCACGGCCAGTCTTCTTCAGCAAAAAGAGGAGGATTGGTGGTAGATGTTAGCTCAGGGTTAATCTTCCTCAAAAAAAAAGAAAAAGAAAAAAATCTACTCTGAACTATGGAAATCCTAGGCCAAAACAACATTGCACTGTCATTTCTGTGAATTACTACCAGAGAAAATTCCAGAGACTGTGAGGCCCCAGGTAACATTATGTACACATAGGATTCCTACACAAGGCATTGAGAGGCTGAATAGAGAGTAGTTAAGAGCTCAGACTCCAAAACAGAGATTATAAATTTGAATTCTCACTCTACCATTTCTTTCCATGTAATCTTGGGAAAGCCACTTCTATAAATCTCAGTTTCCTCATATGTAAAATAAAGTCGTGAGAAAAAAATAAGGCATATAAATGACCAGACATCATGTCTGGTACATAGTAGTTACTCAAGCAATGTCAACCACTGTATGAGGTTTCTATTGCTGTCTAACAAATATAATGGCTTAAAACAATACAAATTTATTTCTTTCTCTAGCTAGAAGTCTGACAGAGGTCCTGCTGGGCTACAGTCAATGTGTCAGCAAGGATGCATCCTTTCTGGAAGCTGTAAGGGAAAGGCTGTTTCCTTGCCTTTTCCAGCTTCTAGGGGCTGGCTGCAGTCCTTCCCTGGTGGCCCCCTTCTTCCATCCTCAAAGCCACCGGTGGCAGTTGAGTCCCTCTGACACTGCCGTCTCTTGGGTTCTCTGCAACTGGGAAATATTCTCCACATTTAAGGACTCTCGTGATCATTGGGTCTCTAATCCTAATCCAGGATGATCTTCCCATCTCAAAGTCCTTAACCTTATCCCCATCTCGAAGTCCTTTTTGCCAGATAAGTTAACATATTTCACAAGTTTCTGAGATTAAGATACTGACATCTTGGGGGCCTGCTATTCTTCCTCCCACAGCCAGGATTATTGTTAAGCTTATTCAGCACCACGGCTGCAAACTTTAATCAAGTATAACTCTTCTTTACGTTTAATGCCAGCATTGATCTGACATCTAAAGCAATAGCTCGCCAAAAAATTTCCAAAATGAGGCTGTGGTCTTTAACAAGAAAGGAGGAAAAAGAAACGAACTTGTAAGGGGTGGGGAGTCTCAATTAAATTTTCCTAATCACCGACCCCTTGATTCTGGGGGAACCGAAGCCCTCAGGGATGGCGTCTCAGCTTTTCCTTTCTCATTTCTTGACTCCAGCTTATACCTCAGTTTCCTTTGGTAACTCTCTCTATTTTTTTATTGAAGTATAATTGATATATAATATTATGTTAGTTTCAGGTGTACAATCTTATAATTCAATATTTATATACATTGTGGAATGATCACCAATAGTAACTATATCAAGAGAATATTTTACAATTATTTGAATTTTATTTCTATTATTAAATACACCCCAACAGGCTAATAACAAATAAGATGTAGGTCTGAGACAAATCATAATAAGCTAATTTGTTTAATCTTCAGTAGATTGATTTTATCCATTTCTTTAAGTTCCTATACTATTCACATTTTTACTTTGTATGCTTTGATCATTTTATATGTTTCAAATGATGTTTTAGTGACATATGAAGAATTAATGAATATTATAAAATCTTAGTGAGACATTGCGCTAAACAGGAGTCAAATTACTTGGGAATGGACAGAGAGTTTGGGTAACAGCAACACTGTCGGGCTCCAGCAGGAATAACACATTCTCCTTGGACTTTTTCCCCAAATCATCTGTAGTCTTCCACCAAATCCATTTGGAAGTAAAATAAGCTAGAGCACATGATGAGTCACATGGCATTTGTCACCATGTCACCTTGCAAGAGATGTCACTCAGAGACAGCAAAGACACCAAGTCCCTTTTCACACTGATGATGATGGCTGGGTGTATCCAGGTCAAGGCTGGAGGTGGCAGGGCAGAGAAGGCACTGCCACCTCTTCGGGGAGAGAAACTGCTACATCTGTAATGCTGAGAACCTTTGAAGCTTCATACTTTTAAATGTACTATTTTCAGAGCTAGAGTCTTGTCTTCTCTATACCTTCTCTTTGGAAGGAAATGCACATACATGCACACACACACACACACACACACAGACGCACAATCCCCAGGCGTAAATAAGTGTACAATGCAGCCTCATGCTCCATGCTTAGGTCTCTTTTGACAATGACGTTGGGACGGTTTGTCCTTTAAGCACCCCACTTATAGAATGATAAATAGATATATAGACAACATTTTTGAAATATGTATGTTCTGCCTTCTACTGCCCTTCTCCCTCTGAGGCTGTCATTGAAATGTTAAAAAATAAAAGAAAGCCGTCCTTATGTTGTGTCACATGTTGGAAACTTAAATATATGAACCTCATGTTTCCTGAGCAGCCTTATTTGTGCTCCTACCTGGATCAACTGGCCTAAAATATTTTCTTTCTTTTTTTTTTAATGACAAATCTCTTCTAGATTTTTTTTTTTTTTTTTGGCAGGGGAAGATGCACCTTAACCTAACATCTGTTACCAATCTTCCTCCTTTTTCCCTTCTTTCCACCCTCCCAAAGCCCCAGTGCATAGTTGTGTATAGTTGTAAGTTCTCCAAGTCCTTCTCTGTGAGCTGCCGCCATAGCATGGCTACCGACAGACGGGTGGTGGGGTTCCAAACCCAGGAAGGGAATCTGGACCACTGAAGCCGAGCGCGTTGAACTTTAACTGCCAGGCCATCAGGGCTGGCTCAAGTATTTTCTGATACCTGATTCAGGACCAAGGATATAGGTCGATGGTATGGTCTCATTTTTTTTTTTAAATAACAATTTGGAGAGACAGGCTCAATGACAGTAGTAGAGCATCATAGAATTTTCAATCTCCCAGAATAACCCAATATACAGAGAAACTAGGTTAACAAAAAAAAAACAAACAAAAATCATTTAAAAACATCTTTAACCAAACCAAGTGACGAGATATACCACATACTGAAAAATATTTGGCTGGGCCAAACCACCAAAAGCAACAATATCCGTATGGCATAAAAATAAAAATGGGAACTAGGAAAGAAAGCAAAGTGATATCAGAAGGCTCTGAGAGGCAGGGACCCCAGAAATGGCTAACAGGATCCCAGTCCTGAAAACAATGAGCCAGCAGACATCCCTACAAGCAGCAAAGATGTGTCAGCAAAATGTGCCTACAACACAGATAAAAGCTATAATCCAGTATTCCAGTTATAGCTGAAAGTAATTAAGAAGACCTAGGAAAACAACAGAAGCTCTTGGGCATTGTGCATTGCTGAATTAGAAAAACACAGCGATGACTGGACAACAGGAAGATATGAAATAGTGCTACCAGATCTCTGGGAAGAATAAGGAGTGAAAGGAAAAAGTCATTTCAGAAATGAAAACAAAATTAAAAAGGAACGAAAGAACCTACAGACAAGGTAGCATCATAAAGAAAGTAGAAGGTGAAAAGAGGAAAATGGGAAATCAGATGTAAAGACAAAAAAAGGACTCAATATAAAGCGATAGATACAAAAGACAGTCAGAGAAGCTCCTGTCTGCGTGTAAGACCACCCAGGACACTTTCAGTACCCCGAAAAGAAACCCCATCCCGTCAGCAGCCACACCCATCCCCACGTACCCCAGCGCCTGGTAACCACTAATCTAACTTTTTTCTCTCCAGATTTACCTATTTTCAGCCTTTCATATAAATGGAATCATATAACATGTGGCTTTTTGTGTCTGGCTTGTCTCACTTAGCATAACATTTTCAAGGTTCATTCATGTTGTAGCATGTCTCAGCACTTCATTAATTCTGAAGGTTGAATAATAAATATTCCATTGCACAGAGATACTTTTTTTTTTTTTTTTTGCTAAGGAAGATTGTCCCTGAGCTAACATCTGTAGCAATCTTCCTCTGTTTTGTATGTGAGATTGTATGTGTGTGTATGCCACCACAGCATTGCTTATGAGCAGTGTATAGGTCTGCACCTGGGATCAGAACCCACAACCCCTGGGCTGCTGAAGTGGAGCACACAAATTTAGCCACTATGCCACAGGGCCAGACCCCAGAGATACCATATTTTGTTTATTTATTCACCAATCAATGGACATTTAGATTTGTTATACTTTTTTTTGCTATAATGAATAATTCTGCAATACACATTCATGTATAATTTTTTTGTACGGACATATGTTGTCAATTCTCTTGGGTATATACCTAAGACTAGAATTATGGATCATCTGGTAACTCTATGTTTAACATTTCGAGAAACTGCCAAACCATTTTGCAAAGTGACTGCGCCATTTTATGTTCCCGCCAGCAAACTGTTATGGATCCAATTTCTTACATTCCTCCTCAACCCTTGTTATTGACTGGCTTTTTGATAATAGCCATTTTAGTGAGTGTGCAGTGGTCTCTTCTTGTGATTTCCATTTCCTTGATGGCTAATGATGTTGAGAATCTTTTCATGTATTTCTTGGCCATTTCCACTTCTCCTTTGTAGGATTCAAATTCTTTGCCCATTTTCTAATTGGGTCATTTGTCTTTACTGTTGAGTTGTAAGTTTTCCTTTATATTCTGGATTCCATACACCGTCAATAATTTATTTATTTGTTTTTTGGGATTTGCACTGAGCTAAATCTGTTGCCAACCTTCCTCTTTTCTTCTTTTTTTTTGTTCCCCAAACCCCCAGGGCATAGCTGTGTACCCTAGTTGTAAGTCCTTCTAGTTCTTCTATGTGAACCGATGTCACAGCATGGCAGCTGACAGATGGGTGGTGTGGTTCTGCAACCGGGAAACAAATCCAGGCCACCAAAGCAGAGAGCACCGAACTTAACCACTAGACCATCAGGGCTGGCCCTCAATAATTCTTTAAGTGTTTCAAAGTAAATAGATGCTGGAATTTGTCATATACTTTTCTGTATATTTGGAAATGATTATGACTTTTCTCCTCAATGTTATTAACCTAATTAATTATATTAACAGATTTCCTAATATTGAATTACACTAGGATCCTTGGAGTAAACCATGGGCAAGAAGTATTTTTCTTGAGTAGATTTTTTCTTAGAACTATTTTAGGTTTATAGAAAAACTATGAAGATAGTACAAAGAGTTCCTATATAATCCACACCCAGCCTCCCCTATTATTAATTTCTTACATTAGTATGCTGCATTTATTATAATTAATGAGCTAATACTAATATTAAGGTAATAATAATACATGTTATTAACTGACGTCCATACTTTATCCATATTACCTTAGTTTTTACCTAATATCCTTTCCCTGTTCCAGAATCCCATCGATGATATCACATTATGTTTAGTTGTCATGACTCTCAGGCTGTTCTTAGCTG
The DNA here is from genome assembly GCF_037783145.1 of Equus przewalskii. Classification (NCBI taxonomy): domain Eukaryota; kingdom Metazoa; phylum Chordata; class Mammalia; order Perissodactyla; family Equidae; genus Equus; species Equus przewalskii. The sequence goes on along the minus strand of NC_091832.1, from coordinate 107,297,571 downwards.
GGGCAGTTTCTCAGACTTTCTTTCGTTCTGATGACCATGATAGTTGTGAGAAGTACCTATCAAGCATTTTGAAGAATGCCCCTCAAGTGGAATTTACCTGATGTTTTTCTTATGATAAGTCTGAGATTATATGTTTTTGGGAGAAGACCACAGAGAGTACCAGTTTCGCCACGTAATTTCAAGGATAAATGCTACCAATATGACTTATCACCGTTGACGTTAAACGTGATCACCTGGTTAAGGTAGTTTGTCAGGTTTCTCCATTGTCAAGCTCTTCCTTTTGTTCTCCTTTTCCAGACTTTAATCTGCAGCAGAAAGTCACCATACACAGCCCACACTTAAGGAGTGAGGAATTATGCTCCACCTCTTTGAGGGCAAAGCATCCACATTATTTGAAATTCTTCTACATTGGAGATTTGACTGTTCTCTCCTCATTTATTTATTATTCATTCAATCACTTATTTACATCAGTGTGGACTCATGGATATTTATTTTATTCTTTGAGTTATAATCCAGTACTGCTTTCTTTAATTTTTTGATCAGCTTTTTCTGTTTGTCCGTTGAGCGCTCTTCCAGTCGGCTTCTGTGTCCCTCTGACGTAAGCTCATCATTTTCAAGTTTTTTTGTTTTTAAAGCACTTCCGTATTTTCAGATACTGTAAGATGCTCCAGGCTCATCTTATGTATATTCTGTTCTAGTCTTAGAATCAATTATTTCTCCAAAAAGCCCTGGTTCTTTTTCTTGGAGAATGGGGTCGAAACCAAGATCTGGGCACCAGATATGCTCATGTCTAATGGGGTCTCATTGTTTCCAGGCCTTCTCGGCTACCAGAGCAAGAGAAGATATGTGTCTGCTAAGCCATATACATACACATATCTACAAATATTTCTATATGTTTCTAACTATCTATATTAAGCTATCTGTAAGTGTCTATATTGAGATAAACATGATTTTATACTGATGTCTCCAAATCTAATCCATTACCACATCAATCATTCTAATCTCCACTCCTTTCTCATCTATAAACTCCCACTCCAACTGTGAGAAACCCGGATCCCATCATCTGCCATCTATTTAGTTAATTGTTCAATTACAATATACATGTATAGAAGTATCAGTATTTTTGCTTTGTACCCCCATGAGACACAATTTTATCAATTAGAGTACAGAGCTTGGATGCAATTTCTTTTGCCTTTAGTCTTATGGGCTCTGCTCATTTCCAAAGTTACCTATGTCAACAACTTTTCCCCCACTTCCTTCAGTGAGGTTGCTTCACGCATTCAATGGACCTCCTAAATGATTTCTTAGAAATTTGCAAACATTAAGTTTCACTCATTATGCTGTAAAGTTTAGTATGTTTTGACAAACATAGTGTCATGCATCCACCATTCCAGTATCATACAAAATAGTTTCGCTGACCTAAAACATCCCTTGTGCTTTCCCCATTGAACTCTGCTCCCCTCCCCTTGAATCTCTGATTCCCACTGATCTTTTTACTGTCTCTACAGTTTTATCTTTTCCAGTATGTCACATAATTGGAATTACATAGTATTTAGCCTTTTCAGACTGACTTCTCTCACTTAGCAAGAGCATTTAAGATTCATCCATGCCTTTACATGGTTTGTTAACTTGATTAGGTTTAATGCTCAACTTAATAATGTATTGTATGAATGTACTACAGATTGTTTATCCATTCACATATTTAAGGGCATCTTGTTGCTTCCAGTTTTTGGCTATTATGAATAATTGGCTATTACGGATGCTATGAACATCCATGTGCAGGTTTTTATATGTGCATAGGCTTTCAGATCAGTTGGGTGAATATCTGTGAGCATGATTGCTGGATAATAATTGTAAGATTAATTTAGTTTTTTAAGAAACTGCCAAAATGTCTTCCAAACTGGCTGTACCATTGTGCATTTCCTCCAGCAATGGATGAGAGTTCCTATTGCTCTACATCTTCACCAGCAATTAGCATTGTTAGTTTTTTTTTAATTTAGCCATTCTAATAGATATGTAGTGATATCTCATTGTTGTTTTAATTTGCAATTCTTTAATGACTAATGGTCTTGAACATCTTTTCATATGCTTATTTGCTGCATCTTCTTTGCTGAGGTGTCTGTTCATATCTTTTGCTCATTTTTAAAAGAGATTATTTGCTTCCTTATTGTTGAGTTGTAAGAGCTCTTTGTATATTTTGGATACAAGTCCTTTATCATATTTGTATTTTGCAAATATTTTCTCCAGTGTGATTTGTCTTTTCATTCTCTTAACGATATCCTTCACAGAGCAGAAGTTTTTAATTTTAGTAAAGTCCAACTTATCAATTTTTCTTGGAAGCATAGTGTTTTTGGTGTTGTATCTAAAAGCTTATCAATAAATCCAAGTTCACTTAGCTTTTCTCCTATGCTTCTTCTAGACGTTTTACAGCTTTGAGTTTTACATTTAGGTCTATGAATCATTTTGAGTTACTTTTTGTGAAAGGTGGAAGGTCTCTGTCCAGTTTCAGTTTTTTCAGATGGACATTTAACTATTCCACAACCATTTGTTGAAAAGTCTGTCTTTGCCCCACTGTTCTGCCTTTGCTGCTTTGTCAAAGACCAGTTGACTATATTTGTGTGGGTCCATTTCTGGGTTCTCTATTCTGGACCATTGATCTACATGTCCACTCGTTTACCAGTACCGCTGTAGTAATTACTGTAACTTTGTAGTAAGTCTTGAAATCCAGTAGTGTGAATCCTCCAACTTTATTATTCTTCTCCAGTATTATGTTTGCTATTATAGGCCTTTTGCCCTTTCTAGATAAGCCTTAAAATCAGTCTTTGCTTAGCTACAGTTTTCTGGGATTTTGAATGAGATTTTCTTGAATCTGTATATCTAGTTGGGAAGAACTGACATCTTAGCAATATTGAGTCTTCCAATCCGTGAACACAGAATAATTCTTTATTTATTTGATTTCTTTCAGCAGAGTTTTCTAGTTTTCTGCATATAAATACAGAATATATTTTGTTAGATTTATACCTATTTCATGTTTTTGGTGTTATCATAATTGGTATTTTATTTAAAATTTTGAGTTCATTGCTGATATATAGAGAAACAATTGATTTCTGTAAATTAAACTTGTATTCTGAGACCTTGCCATAAGCACTTATTAGTTCCAGGTTGCCATGGTTCCCAAGGACTGGGGTGCTTGGGGAAGGAAGAGTGACAGTTGATGGGCATGGGGTTTCTTTTTAGGGTTCTGGAATCAGAGAGTGATGATAATTGCATTACCTTCTGAATACACTAAAAACACTGAGTTACATACTTTAAAAGAGTGAATTTTATGGTATATGAATTATATCTCAATTTTTTTAAGTTATTGATAGACTTTCTAATAGAAGTACAGTTGACATACAATATTATATTCATTTCAGGTGTACAACATAATAATTCAACATTTATATGCATTACAAAATGATCACCATGGTGAATCTAGTAATCATCTTTCACCATACAGTTATTACAATATTATTGACCATATTCTCTATGCTGTATATTACATCTCTGTGACTTATTTATTTTATAATTGAAAGTTTGACCTTTTAATCCCCTTCACCTATTTCACCCAACCTCCCACTAACCTCCCCCCAGGCACCACCAGTTTGTTCTCTGTATCTACGAGTCTGTGTCTGTTTTGTTTTTTAGATTTCACACATACGTGAAATCATGTGGTACTTGTTTTTCTCCATCTGACTTACTTCATTTAGCATAATACCTTCTAGGTTCATCCATGTTGTCACAAATGGCAAGATTTCACTCTTTTTTATGGCTGAGTAATATTCCACATATATATGTGTGTGTATGTATTATGTATGTATGTATGTATGTATATCTTCTTTATCCATTCATCTATTGATGGACTCTTAGGTTGCTTTCATATCTTGGCTTTTGTAAATAATGTTGCAGAGAACATAGGGTTACATATATCTTTTCAAATTAGTGTTCTTGTTTTCCTCACATAAATATCCACAAGTAGAATTGCTGGATCATATGGTAGTTCTATTTTTAGTTTTTTGAGGCAACTCCATACTGTTTTCCCTAGTGGCCACACCAATATCCATTCCCACTAACAATGCACGAGGGTTCCATTTTCTCCACATCTTCACCAACACCTGGTATTAGTTGTCTTTTGATGATAGCCATTTTGACAGGTATGAGGTGGTATCTCATTCTAGTTTTGATTTGTATTTCCCTGATAAGTAGTGATGTTGAGCATCTTTTCATGTGTCTGCTAGCCATCTGCATGTCTTCTTTGGAAAAATGTCTATTGATTCCCTTTCCCCTTTTTTTAATCAGCTTGTTTGTTTTTTCGATATTGAGTTGTATAAGCTCTTTATATATTTTGGATATTAAACCCTTATCAGATAGATACATGGCTTGTAAACATCTTCTCCCATTCAGTAGATTGCCTTTTCTTTTTGTTGACGGTTTCTTTTGCTGTAAAAAGCTTTTCAGTTTGATGTAGTCCTGTTAATGGATACTTTTAAAAAAATAAACACATAAACACATATACACATACCTTCAGCCAAAGCCATTTTCTTTTTTTGTTGATGAAAACCAAGTTTTTCAACCTAAAGGCAGGAAAAGACGAGGATACTTTCCAGCTCCTCATTATTTAACATTGTGTTGGAGGTTTTAACGAGGGCAATTAGACTACATAAAGTAATTAGCTATAAGATCTGGAAAGAACAGGAACAAAAAGTTCATTTAATTTGCAGGTGAGAGATTACATATGCAATATCATAAAGAACGTATGAAAAAACCACCAGAAAACTAAAATAATTTAGTCAAGTAACAATTTTTAAATTCTACGTACTTACAAAAATCAATAAACTTCACAAATAAAAATACTAACCAGATAGAAGATATGGTGTAAAAGATTTCATTTATGAACACAATTAAATTTACACCTAGTTTTAGTCTTAAGAAATGTACAAACACCTATTAGGAAAAGCCTAAAACACTCCTGAAAGTAAAATCAAGAGGCTTCAATGAATGGACAGGTAAACATGTAGGCTGTGAATGGAAACCTGTAGCATGTTTTCAGTTAAGAAGACTCAACATAAAAAATTATAATTTAACAATATCCCAGTAAAAACATTATCATTTTTGGAACTAGCCAAGCAAATTATAGATTTATTTAAAAGAATAAAAATGCAGGAAGGAAGAGCTGGTGATCAGAAGGAGGAGGGTCTCCAGTCTCATGATACATTAGACAGATATATTACACAAATATTAAAACCTCTATGATTAAAACTGTATCATTCACACCGATGGAAAAGAATTTTTTAAATCCAGAAGTTAGCTAATTGTATATACTAAGTTAGAAAATATTAAAGGAGCATCTCGTATCAATGGGAGGAAAATGGCGTTGGGACCACTGGAAAGCCGTCCGGCAAAGAACCAATGTAGATCTGTTTCTGGCTCATACAAACAAATTGAAAATATATAAATTATAAAGAAACACATGGATGAATTCCTCTGTAAATGGCAAGTAAGTGGGGAAAAAATTCCTAACTAAGATAAAAGTTAGAGTCGTTAAAGAAAGAGATTGATAAATTTAACTGGGTGAAAATAAAAACACAGAAACACGACTAGTGGGATATAACCTAATGGCATAAACGTCTGAAAAGCAATCTTCAATGTATTTAGTCATCATATCGTTAGTCATAAGATTGTGATTGTAGTCTGAAACTATTGGATGCAGTAAGATAAAGCAATATGAGTGAAAAAATAAAGAACAAGCAGAGTTGATACTTTTTATAGCTCTTGATACATTTTTAATGGTTCATATACATATTCCACACATTCTATTTTCAGCTAATTTATAGACATTTTACATTTTTTTACATTGTGAGTGGGATATTTTCCTATTTTATTTCCTGACATTATTGGTAATGCATAAATATGCATGCACACATGTATATATGTTGTTGATTTTTTAATAATTTTTCTTAGCCCACCTTATTAAAAGCTCATTACTTTCACTAGTTTTTTGGTTTTGTTAGGATTTTAGTGGGGAAATAAACATACCTTTATACCTCTCCTCAATTTAGAGCCAGCCAAAACACAGACACAAGAGCAAATCAGATAGAAAGAGATTAAACAGACTGACTAATACTGTATGCCTGAATTAGACGGACTTATCCCTCAGTCATGGCATCGCTAAACAGGTGAGGTCTCCCCACTCAGACAGACTTGCCCAGGAAAGCTAATTTGCATGGTTGAGGGCAGACTAGACTACAAATCTGTGTAGGCAAACAGATCCAAAAGGAGAGCAGAGCAGCAGCTTACTTCACCCTTCCAGTCCGACCACTGTCTTGCAAAGATGCGAGTGAATGGAGGGGATGAAGTCAGGAACGCTACTGTTCTAAGTGAAGCCTTATCACATAAAATCCCAGCCCAAGAGAATTGGAGACTCTTCCTAAAATGTTGGGATTTTCTTGGGTATCGAATGGATCGAATCCTCTTCTCTGCAGAAACTAAAGCCGTCTCCTTCTTTCCAATACTAAAGCCTAGCCACTTCGTTCGTTTACATTATTTCCTTGCTCCTTTTAAGTATTTGAGTTATGGCTCCAAAGTATAGGAGATGTTCTAGACCTTGACCCTGGGGGTTGATGGGAGAGCCTTTGCAGTTAGTCAATCATTGCTTATTTTTCTGGAGAGTACAATCTCTATTTCCTTGATCCAGGTTCAGTAACGCAGGAGAGCAGCACATTACTTGACCTTTTTTCTTTTTCTTTCTTTCTTCTTTTTTTTTTTTTTTTTGAGGGAGTAAGGGATTTTGTCTGTTCACCTCATAAGGTATAGTCCTGGAATGTGTTTCTCCCCTTCCACCGCCAGCAATGCAGATAGTGGGAACAGGTTATAGAATTCATTCTACTGCCATTTATTATCTTTAATCCCTTATCTATTATCTTTTTTGTGCTTTTTTTTTTAAAAAAAGATTTTATTTTTTTCATTTTTCTCCCCAAAGCCCCCCGGTACATAGTTGTGTATTCTTCGTCGTGGGCCCTTCCAGCCGTGGCACGTGGGACGCTGCCCCAGCGCGGCTTGACAAGCAGTGCCATGTCCGCGCCCAGGACTCGAACCAACGAAACACCAGGCCACCTGCAGCGGAGCGCGCGAACTTAACCACTCGGCCACGGGACCAGCCCCTCTTTTTTGTGTTTTTATATGTCTTAATATTTTTATGAGAAGTTGGGCAGAGGTGATTAGGAACTCCTAGCTTATGGTCATATTAACCTGGAAATCTGACCATTTTTAAAAAGCAAATCACATTTCCAAATTTTTTGACAAAAATGCTTATATAAAATTAGACTGCCATCAAAAGATATATATAAACATCCTGATTACTTACACTTATTTCAAATGAGGAAGAGAGATTCTAAGAGGACCATTGTGAGGAGGAAAATAAAAAATGAATGTAAACCAGTAATAGGTCATCTCCTGCTCCCTGTAGACAGCATAAAGAAAGCCAATTCTAAAACAATTCAACAAAATCATTCTGCTGAGATCTTTTACCCAATCATGGTTGCAAAACGTCAGTCCTACTTGAGATAAAGTAGGAAACAGTCAAAACTTTCTTTATGCCAAAGATGAGACAAAACTGCCAACATAGGCACACACACATGCACACACACGTCACAGACCCACACAACAAACACATCCATAGACATGTTACAGTTCATATCACCAAATGTGTAGCAGATAGTATGATCTTTTTAAATTATATTATGTATTTTCAACATTCGCAACAATTTAGCAAGGTAGAAATTATATTCCCAATTTATGGATTGGGAAATTTAGGGTTTCTTTGCTTTTCAAAGCTAGAGAACTCTAAGAACTATGAAATCCAACTGAAATGGTTCACAGGAGCTCCTGAGTTAAAAACACAGGTGGAGAAATTTATGCCAATTTAATCATTTTCCACAGTACACAGCGAATCTTGTAAATCAGAGGAGCTATGAATAAACTAAAACCATACACTTTCACAAATATCTGTCAGAGCATGATGAAAAAAGTTACTTTCTCCTAAGAAAGCATATCTGTGCAAATTGCACGACCCTTCCTTTTAGTGGTATCTTGTTTAGTCTACATTTGTTTCTCAGGTTTGAGTATAATACTACAGTGGAGAGAAAAGTGAAATCACCACATCTTATTTTCCAAATTGTGAGGTTATACATATCCTGGAATAAGATTGAACATTTGAAATATTACATCGTTATCATGGCTTGCCTTTGCTTTTTGCTCCTAAGTGACATATGGCTTAAGAGTTTGAGTCTTAAAATTTTACTTTCTTACTTAGAATAGCTGTTGGCTAAATATAAATCTCAGAGACAGAGGCTCTGTTGCAATCAGATTTCAGTGTGATTTCTCTGTCCACTTTACATTTTTTAGATATGGGGGGTTTTCTCACTTACTTGGCTGACTTTTGGTGATTCAGAAATTTATTTTTTCTTATGATCTCAAGGGATTTTTCTCATGTCAAAAGACAAAATCCTAACTTTTCACGTATAAAAAAAATAATATGAGATCTGGAATATAGAGAGAAGCATAATGCTTTGCAGGGTATAGACATAATCTTTCTTCCAAGAAAAATTCCTTTCAGATGTGACCAAAATCGGAAACATATTCCCCTTTCAGCTTACTAGACGAATGAGAAGCAAACTTTGGGATAACCCATGGATCAGAGCACAGCAAAAGGCGAGTGCGGGACCTGCACGTGCTCCGACTAGGGTTGCTCCTTCCTGGTGCGTTTCAGAAACTAACGGACGATTAGAGTTAGAAGCGCCCGTAGAGATGAAGCGCCACATCTCCGCGATGGGAGAATTGAGACCCAGAAAGGCTGAAGGACTCCTTCAAGCCTTTGGGGCCAGAACAGAGGTCTCTGAGATCTTATTCCAGTGTTCCTTCCACTAAACCATTCTGCTCCCCACATTCCCAATTTCTGTCCTTTTTTAAGTCTTATATAAGGAAATAACATTAAAATCAAGTCAGGAGGCTAGCGATCAGAATATTCACATTTATTTCCCCACATGATATTTCAGGGCAGTATTTATGCTTAAGTAAAGCCAAAAAAATCTTTGGGATCAAAAATGATTCATCTATTTACACTTTGGTGTGGGATAACTAGGATCTTGTAATTATAAAATTAACCATAACATAAAACCCTTGCTGTGGGTTTGGTCAAGCTTATCTAGGTTCGGATGCAGCAATACAAGTGCAATTGCTTAAATATGGCCCACGGGCGCTATTATCGCTCTCATATATATCATTGTGTCATTTAAATATATACATATTCACTTATAAATGTTCTATAATCTCCAAATTTGTGAAAAGGGCCCTTATCCTGTGTCACACCCTAGAGCACTCTGGTCAGAACTCTGCATAGAATTAATAGACTCCCGTTACAGGCAGTACACCAGTAAAACTCAATCCACAAAAAATGTCCTCATTGAAATTCCATTAAAAAATAGATTAATATCTATTTGGAAAATTTAGAATAAAGATAATTTTTGGCATGCTGAAAATATTTGCTTATCGCCTCTGTCTCACTCAAAGTTTGCCCTGATTCAATGACATTGGTCTTCAATCCATACACCCTCATGATGATTTCCTACAACCAGATATTGTACCAATCGTTTTTTCCTTTATGAACAATGTTGAAATTGGAATAACGTGTTCTTCATTTCCAGAGAATCACAACTTTGGTTCTAAAACCATATTGCTTCCAAAACCTTGACAGTCACTTTCTGCTCTTTGTATATTAGGCATTTCCCCATTGGAAATTCTTGCAAACTATTATTTGTATGTAATTAGGTATGTGGTTTATACTAAAAGATATTAACAGCTAGAATAGGTGGTAGAAATGATAGGTTATTTAGGTAGATTCATTTACAAAAAGAAAATGATTATTTACTGTAAATGGAAAAAGTCAGGCATGGAAAAATTTGTGTTTACTTAGGACATATTTTTCAGTGTCTATTCAACAGTATAATTTTATATTTCTAGTTCTTACATTCCTTTTAACATATTCATATGAATAAAATAAAATTCATAAAGATATTTAAAATAATTTTATTGTATTTTATTTTTAATTTTATTTTGGCTAGTAAAAGTACAAACATTTTTGATGATAAGGATGTTTTTGGAATCATTCAGAATAATTTTTCACCTAATAAATAATTTGATCTCTAGATCAAATTATTGTATTTAATTTTGAAAGTCCATATTATTTTAAATAAACTTTGACTCTTGTTTTTGAATAGTACAATAAAGACTTGATAAATAGAAAGCAGAACAAAGTGAAAATTATGTTTAGCAAGATAGCTTGGCAGCAAATATCAATTCTCACGTGTTAAGTGCTTTGAGCATCACAGCCAAAAACACCTATCTAAAGTCTGATTTTGAATAAACACAGACAGATTACAAGGCATTAAAATATTTTGAGTAAATATTTTAATTTTTGAGTAAATAAATGAGTAACATTTAATGCCTGGAAACATGATCTGGACCATTAAGAGACTGAAGGTAAGGGCGTCTTAACAAGGACATCTCACGTTTTTCATCTTCGCAAAACCAAACTGACACCTCGTTTTCAATGCCCTCTAGAATTAATAGTTGTGGTTGGCCACCTCTGATGCAACAGAAGATCTTAGAACAGGAAAATTGTTCTTTATCCCTATAAGTAATAGAGATTATTGTTAAGAAACTTAAGTCATGTCATAGGGGTGAACATGACAACCATTTCTTACCTATCTACACGGGAAACGTGTGTTACTAGTATTTCCTTTTCACATAAAATTATTGAAGAGAATTCAGCCTGATGCACTATTTATTATTAACTATTAACAGTTTGCTGTGTAAGATAAAACAGTCTCTGAGAGGGGAAAAAAATGCCTTAATACACACTCTAGAAACTTGGAATAATCAGAAGGAAGTGTCTTAGGAAAACACTATTTTTTACGCTTTAGTATTGTATAGGCTATCCAAATCCAGTCATTTTCTCCCAGTTTTTATTTATGTTTCAGGGGAAAAAATGTACTTTCACTCCCTTGGGGAGAAGAAAGAGTTTTATGAAATTTTATTCAGAACCCAAATGAATATCTATTTTATCCATTGCATATTTTCCTCACTTTTGTCTACTTATTTTTGTCTGGCATACTTTAGTATGAAAATTTCTTGTAAGTTTCCCAAGATATAGGCACACATGTGGGACATCTCCAGACATTGTCAAATTACATACAAAAGTCACTTTTGGCATCGCCTTCACAGACTAAAGAAACCAGAGATTTGTTACATTTTTTTACTTTGAATTCAGTTGTTACTAATTAGCATTGGGCTTCAATCCTTTTATATTTATAGTTTTTTAGCTCTCACTTCTTCACATTTGTATATGTTTGGCATAGCGCTTACGGCACTGGCATATGCTGTTCAAGGGCTTTTTGTGCCTTAGGTAATTTTTCAGTGCTGGCTGGTGACAATAGACTTTCTGCCTCTTTCTCCCTCATCCAATTCAGTAATTCCATCCAGGCCTGGATGCCCGGTCCTTTTAAGGGGTTGGAGAATGGGAGGCAAAGAGCAAGACCTGGGGCAGTCACTCCAATTTGTCATCCCCTGGGCCCACCTGAGGGAGATTCCCATGGAAGGAGGGAGGATGCAGGAAAATGTAGGGTTTTGCACGTGTAGTTTTTTTCTTTTTTGCCCTTTGATTCAAATAGAGAGTTCTAAATTGTCTTAATCTCATACCAGCGTCTTCTATCACATAATCAGAATTAAGTTCATCCCAACCCCTCTCTTTTGGCTGAGATAGATAGCAGTCTCCTTACATGTCAATACCTCCTTTTCTATTCTATGAAGTCTTGACAGTGTCCGTAAGGAGAACACTCATCTTTTTTTGCAAATATCTTCTAGAGATCCCCAGAATGCCTTTAATTTCACCAACTCTTCTCCATTCAATAAGGGAAGAAGATCTCAAGGAAGAAGTAGGCCTGATCTTTCTGAAAACTCTCAAGAGAACAAAACATGCAAAGCCCAAAACTGCCTGTGGTTGAGTCTGTCTCCTTTTCAGTCACTGAGCCATCTCACATCCGCACTGGGGGTGTCCCCTGTGATGCCTTTCTGGTTGCGAAAGATGCAGATTCTGAGAGGCCTGGTCCTAGAGCCCCATCAAATTGTGTCGATCAGAGACCTCATGAATATTCACGTAAGTAATAAAGAAAAGAGTGTCTCCTCTCAGTCCCAGAAGATGGATCCCTAACTCAGAGCCTGCCACAAGCCGATGTTTTCTTTCATTCCTCAGTTGTTCTACCTAATAGCCTGTCATGGGACTTTCTAAATTAACTAATTCCATCTGAAATTCTGCTTATTTTAATGGTTTTTGAAATATTAGAGGCACTTTCAATTAAGCATGAGAAAATCAGACTTCACTAAAAAGTTAGCTTAAAGTTATAGCAAGTTCAAACATTTCTTTCTCTCTGTCTGCCACGGATCTTAACTTTCCAACCTTGTATTTTTGTGGGAATTTGAGCCAGCAAGTTACTGAGTTTCGAGCAGCCCATTGTTGCAAAGCTTGATGACAATCCTTATGTGGGTTTTATTGTCTCAGAATAGAGTCAGCGCACACATTTTCCTCGTTGTTATGCCTTATTAATGACACATCAACTCTTCACTAATGTGCATATGACCGCTTCTTTCCTGAGAAGAATCTGTGTTCCTTCCACAAATGAAACTCAATGCATACTTCTCATCATAAAGTCTATGTATTAACTTTTTTCAAAAAAACTGCTTGAGAAGAAAGTGCCCTACTTTACGTTGCCAGTCAAGACAGTGTGGCTAGCCTTGGTTCCTCCCACACTGTTCATCTCAAAGGGCATTAGTGGAAGGAAAATGCTAACAGATGGATAAGCTTTTTGTTGTTGGTGGTTTTTTTTCTTTTTAAGTAGGTGTACATTGTGATCTGTTGCAGAAGAAAAAAAAGCAACTAAGCACCTTTTTCTTCCCCAGATGGGCTGCGAGCATCCTTCTTGCATGTGCTTTTGGTTGCTAGTTCAGCTTTTCTTGCAGAGGTCAGCAGTAGGTCATTTACAGAGTGTTGGCAATTTGTGCTACGCGCTTCACAAACCGACTTTCTCCTTGTCCACGGGACTTCAAGCACAAATAAAAATTGAAATAGTGAAGCCAAAAGTAATGTGCAAAATGGAACAGGCAAAATTCTTTTTGAGCATCTGGTGTTAAAAAATTTATTGTGCAGATCAATTTTTACAATTCACTCCCTTCTTTTATTTCCCTTTCCCTCTGTTCACAAATTCATCATTTAGTTTAGAAAGCATGTTTTGAAGTGAGCCATCTTGTTTTGATCATGGAACATGGAAATGGTAGACCAAGGTTTATAACCTTACCAAAGATATTAGTCTCCTGGTACAAAACCAGATTTTATTTTATTAACTCTTTACAGAAATCAGAACAGCAATACTGACAATACCTATAGATATATAGTAAAGACTTATGACTAATGCAATTCATTGCTGGTTAAAAAAAATACAGCTTTCATTATGAGAAATGACCCAAGTGAATGTTTTCCCTGAAATAAAGAAAGGTCATATGCATGGATGGAGTAAATGTGTACGTGGATTCTTCTGATGAATTGTTCCCACAAATAAACAAATTTTTCACACAACCAGATTCCTTGGGAGAGAATATGATGCAACTGGCATGATTCACCATTAGTTTTAATACTGGCAAGAAATAAAAGGACAAACTGGTATACTCTGGATTTCAACTTGTTACCTATTGACTTTAGCTACGATTTTAGCTCATTCTTTGAAAAACTGTAACACAAAATGATGAAAGTATAGTGGAGGTCCCAGACAAAGTTACTACATTAGCATATTCACCAGCTGTCATATTGGAGTTTGCAGAAGTTTTAGAGATTTCCATTTTAACCTACTAGTTTTTCTCTCCCAATTCATCAAGGGGAGCCAAGTAAATTATTATTTTATTTTAATGTGAAAGTTGTTTAACCATTTCAGGTAAAACAGCAAAAATCATAATAATATTAGATACTATTTGTTGATTACTCACCTGTGCCAGACACTGTATTGAGTACCTTATTTATATTAGCTTATTCAAACAACTATTGGCGCTTTATGGTCTCATTTATTATCCCCATTTTAGAGAGGAAGAGATAAAGAAACTCGTCCAAGGTACAAACCCTTAGAGGATCTGGAGTTCCCTTCAGATCTACTAACAGAAACTTGCTTAAGGAAAGACACTGGAAGTTTCCTATTCTTCCCTTAACACACAAATAGAATAACAATGTTGCATTGGATCATTGGAAAGACTAAGACCTTAAAAAGGAAAATGAGAGTTGGTAAGAAATAACTCTGAGCTAGCTGCTGTGCACTCACACTGTCACTTATCTGACCAGTGACTTCCAGATTTTTTTGTCATGATCCCTAGCATTAAATACAATTTACCTTGTGACCCAGTACACACACACACTTACACGCACACAACAACTTTCTATGCAGTTTCACGAAGCAATACCTAGCCTTGCTCAGATTATGCTTTCTGACAAAATTTTATTCTATTGGATCTCACTAAAAATGTTTTCCAAGCCTAATGTAAATCAACTTTATGATTTTATGACCATAACTTGAAAAAATGCTCATGTGAACTTCAGAGGGCATTGTATCAGTGTCTGCTTTGAAAAGAACATTTTATGATATTCTTTCCTAGTAATCACACTTCTTTTTCCTGTCAGAAGTAAAACAATAAGGAGTCTTGTAAACTGTATTTGTAATCTTTTAGGCGATGCAATAAGATAATTAACTGTACCGAGTATACCTGGCGCCCAAAATATTGCGGTAGAGAGCATACAAACAAGCAAGTGCATCCCAACCGGACACACAGATATGATTGTGTCATTCCCTGGTTTAAAATTCTTCAATGCCTTCCTGTGGCCTTTAGGGTAATATTTAAACTCTGTGTTATGGAACACTTGGCCCTTGTGCTCTATACCTAACGACATGTCTACCTTCCTCTCCCCTCAAATTTCACCCACCTTTCAAATGAAATAACTTCTAGCTCCATGAGCAATCGTGAATGTGATCTCAAGCCATGTGTTTTTGCACATGCTTTTTCATCTCCCTAGAATGTCATCCTTCAAATCTCAGCTGAAATGCTATTCACCCTGTGAAAAATGTCTTTGAATTCTCCTAATCTCTCTCTCCATATTTCATACAGTATAATCATTTATCTGAATATCACCTTTTCAACTATAAATTTCAAGGGAATAGAAAATATAGCAGACAATCTTTGACCTACAATATTTTGGACCTGATTTTTTTCGATTAAATATAATTCCAAAATTTAAATACTAACTAAAGCTATACATTTATAATAGAGTCATGACTTTATTCATGCATTTCCTTAGGTTTTTAAATTTCATTACTATGTTAATCAATGGGGTGGATAATATTCCACCAGTTTATGTTTTTTAAGGATTAGATACCGACAACACACAAATAAATACAAGTCACCACAATTCACAATTTGCCACCAAGACTCTGTATATGGATTCATTCATTATGAACTTTACCTTCACATATTGATGAATCGTTTGAAACCTAAGAGACCATACTATCACCAAGAATCAGGAACTATAGCAAATTGTTCCTCAGTAATTACAAAGATGTGACTTTAGAAATGGGAGATTGTAAAAATAATCCTTTTATAATAATTCTTTTGTTTACACGCTGTAATGGACCCTGCTGGTGGCCTGCTTGCCTCTCATTACCAGCTGGTTACACACAGCTTCCATCGCCAAGTGTTGACTGCTAACTGCTCATAGCCGCCCCTTCTTGGTAGAATTTCCCTTGACTAAACAGAAGCCACCTCACCAGGGATGTCACATTTCCCCACACGCTGTGGCAGCCTGCAGACAGCTAATCACTGACGGACATAGGGTTACAAAAGTTGATTCCCTCTTTACTGAAGAGGGAATCAACCCTGCAGTGCAAAGCATCCTCCAGAGCTCCCTGAGACCACGGCTGTGCCTATCCGGATGCCCTTGTTCCCTGTTTCCCGGAGCATTCCCTCAATAAGTGACATGCTCCCAAATCCTTATCTGAGGCTCTACTTCAAAGAAGCCCAACTGAAAATACGTGTCCCACGTTTTGATTCCCAGTAGTTACTGAACAAGTAATAAGGTGATATGTTTTCTACCATTCTTGAAAAGACGACAGAATTTTATTTTACTAAGGTATCTATATTGGAAGCTTCGTTTTGGTGGTTTTCTTGAATGAAATTTCCCTTTATATGTACAGTTTAACCCTTCCCTATGAAATGGTCTTAGATCTACTATAATGCTTTTCTATGGCATAGGTTAATGGTTAGGTAAAGGGAAACCAATTGCTCTTTCTGAAGGCCATGTAACACTTTATAATCACCAAGTAAATTAGGTAGAGGAATGAATATGCTTTCCCTAGATATGCATTTGTCCTCATGCTCGTGATGGCATAAACTTCTAACATACATATTATTACCTATCAAATGCCCAGCACCGTAAAGGGATGTAAGGTGCTCCTATTTTTAAAAACAGCGATCTGCTCTCAAAGAGTTTATACAATTTTATCTCTTCTATTTTGTTTGTAGAACGCTTGTTTGAAAAGTGGATTCATAAGAATAAATATCCACTTATTACTTTTCTAAATCTTCCTTTGCTAGTACCCTCTGTCCTTTGTGTAAAACACAAAATCAGAGCACACTTTTTCTCTTTCCACCCCTGCTTCAACCCCTCACAAGGTCCGCCATTCGCAGAGCACTCCCAGGAGTTTAGCATCAACAGGACTCTGGCTCAAGCTGCTTAAATTCTAGCGTCATATTGAGCTCTTCAGTTTAAATGACAATCAGAGTGAGGCATGTCCATCACACAATTGGATGGCTGTGTGTTGATGATCTCTGTTTAGTCTCCAAGTGCCTTCCACACTGAAAATGGCACAGTGTTGCTCAGAAGACAACTATAAAATATAAACCTATTTTAAATTAGCACTGATATTAAGACAATCCATGGAAATATTTACCTACAAACTAATTGTAGATTTTGCCTTCTGGATATTTATTTTATGAATTTGGATTAGGGAATTCCCACGGGCACTGTACAATTCAAAAGGCAAGAAATTGTTTTCTGAAATACTGGTGTTTTGCACGTGAGCAGTCACCCATATCCTGGTAAAGGTTAAAGTTGCACAGGTGTTTTCATTTGTCAAAATTCAGAAAATAATACACTTTAGATTTGTGAATTGCATTATAAGCAAGCTTTCCTTTTAAAGAGAAGTATAAGCAGATACTGGACAATAGTTAGTGATACATATGTTGAAGTATTTAGGGCAAAGGTGTGTGTCGAAATAAGTAAAGAAAGATAAATAGATTAGAGAATAGAAGGGTGGATAGACTGATAGCTATGGAATAAAGCAAACATCACAAAACGTTAATTGTAGAGTCTAAGCGTTGGTATACGGATGTTCAAATGCAACTCCTTCACCTATTTTGTATGCTTAAACATTTTTAGAATAACATATTAGGGGAACTTTTTGTCTCAAGCAAATGGAAACTGTGATATGTTCTAGGACAATGAGTTAAAATCTTCTTGTAAAACAACAGATTTTACCTCTGACAAAGTTAATTATGTCGGAACACTGTCTTGGAATGTTTGGAAAATGACTTTAACGTTTTCTAATTAATCTACTCATGTGAGCCTTGAACCAGAATTGGACCAAGTGATTTTTAAAAGCAATAATTTGACTGTATGTCCCTTATGGGATGTAACTTAAGAACAAAATGAAATATAAAAATAATCTTATACTTTTAGTAAGCATATTTTTCATAATAGAGTTGATATTTTTATTCTGAGACTATTGTTTTTCTTTTATTATAGGATAAAGAAAACAAGTAACTATGTTTGTCTCGTTGAAAACTCATATCTTTCCAATGTGATAGAAGAAAATATACAGTTAAGATCTATGAAGTAAATTAAAATCCTGCAATCCTGAATGTAAACTGGAAGGGCATTTAACTCATGATCCATTTTTATCAGTTGAAAAACCCTTGTTTTTTAGATCTATCCACTGATAAGTCCTAGAAACATTAAACAAAACAGTAGCAGGAAGCACCCTGGAAATTATGGGTGTGATTTCTAAATCCCATCACTCACTAAAAGCTTCTTGGAGAAATGGGTGCTTTCTACTTGTGGGCAGGTAAGGTACACAATCAATCCAGAGCATCTTGTCATACTGGAAAGCAAGGAAGCTTTCATGTCCCACAAGGGTGATGTCCACAAGATCCAGGAGGCAACTGGAGGAAGCACCCACTATCCAAACATGAAATAATTTAAGCATCAATAATGATGATGACTACAATGAACAGAAGTACACCTGGTGTGTTTAAATATGTGAGTTTATAATGATACTAAAACCTCTGGTCAATAGAATAAACAACAACATGATCCAGATGTTGGATTTAGCATAAAAAGACATTAATGCAACTACTATAAATGTCTTCAAGGACTTAGAGAAAAATATAGTCCTAATGAGTGTACAGATGTGGAATCTCAGAGAGATTAAAATCTTTTAAAAAATCTAGAATTTAAAAATATAATATCTGAAATGAAAAATTCACTAGACTGAGAAGAAACAGAAATTATTTACCAAAGTCAATTTTAATGGATTCTAGGAAATCAACTCATTATTTAGCAAACTGGTATATAAAAGAGTAACGATAAAGAGAAAATGGCAAATAAAGAAAAAGTATCAAATATTTATCCTGCCTTTTCTCTACAAATAGTACCTTAGGGTGACCAAAAAGATAATGAGGGGAAGTTTCTCTTTATAGAAGTTTCTATTTAAAACCTAGAAAAGAATAATAGAATTACAATATTTTCACTTATCAACCTCTAATTAAATAATAAATCTAGAAAGTTATCACTGGCTGCTATCCTCAGTCTGGATTTAACCAGGAAAACAGAGCCAATTAAGTATTATAGAAATAAGAGGTTTAATATAGGAATGAGTGCTCACAGAAAGGTAAATGTAAGCAAGGACAGTGAAGATCTGGAAGGTCGCATACAGAAAAACAATTGTAGATTACATCACCCTAAAGCACTAATGTAGGAGGGGAAGCTGGAGCTCAGAAAAAAGTCTAAGAAATTACTGGATCGATAGATCATAAAGTGCAAGCTCATGAGAGATCCATGAGGGTGCTGTATCTGGATGCTATGTTTGCTAAGATCATTGTGCAGCCCTCCACGCTTGGGTGCCAAAATCATTGAGAATGACTTTCGTTTTACTTTTACCTTCCAAATAATGTATGAGTTTTTCTTATTTTCAGATCCTATGAGGAACCATTCATGGAATGGGGTTCTGCAAAATAGAGTTTCCAGTTTTAGAAAAGTGTAGTGGTGCTGCCAATTTGACAAGAGTCAACTCAACACAGCTGCTAATATCACAAAAAGAAAGCCAACTGGAAATTATGTTTGTTTGGGTGAAAACACACATTGTTGTCTATGAAATACTCTTGCAGAAAAATCTAAAAGATCTGTTAAACTTTCACTTTATGTAATAACAGTTAGGAATAATCTAACAGAAGACGTTCTGAAACTTTTCACTTAAATTTATAAAAAATTTATGAGAGAAATTAAATGAGACACAAGTAAATGATGACTTACACCATGTTCTTAGATTGGAAGAATTAATATTGCTTGGATTCTAGTTCCAATAAAAATTCCAAAATATTTTTTTATAAAGTGAAAAGCTGATACTAACATTTATTTAGGAATGCAAATGACCTAGTATAGCCAAAGTATTCTAAAAAAGAAAAACAAAGTTGAAGGGCTTACACTACCTTATCTCAAGACCTACCATAAAGTTACAATAATTAGGGCAATGTAGTATTGACATAAGGACAGCCATAGAGAACAATCGAACAGAATAGAGAACCTAGACATATATCTACCCATCAACAATCAATTCAACAAAGTGACCAAAGCAAGACAAAGGAGAAAGAAAAGTCTTTGCAGGAAATGTCCCTGGAAGAACTGGATAAACATATTTTAGAAGTGAAAATGGATCTCTACCTTATACCATAATCAAAAATTAATCTGAGGTAATCATATAGCTAAACATAAAAGCTAAAATTAGGAAGTTTCTAGAGGAAAATATAGAAGAACATCTTCATGAACTTGGGGCGCATAAAGATTTTTTAGACAATTCTCAGAAAGCAATTACCATAAAAATAAAAATTTATAAACTAGTCTTCATCGAAGTGATAATCTTCTCGCTAAAGCTACTGCTAAGAAAATGAAAAGTGGAGTCACAAACTGGGAGACAATTCCTGCAGCACACACATGTGACAAAATATGTGTGTGTGTGTGTGTGTATATATATACATGTTATATATAAATATACAGTTCTCATACCTAGAACTTATAAAACATGTCTACAAATTTATAATGTAAAGACAATAACCCATAAAAATATTGAGCAAATACTTGAACAGACATTTCATCAGAGAAGATATACAAATGTCTGATAAGCATTTGAAAAGTTGCCTATCCTCATTAGTTATGAAGGGTATACAATTAAAACCATAATAATTTACTGCTTCACACCCACAAAAATGGCTACAATTATAAAGACTGACAAAACTAAATCTGATGATCGTGTAGAACAATTGAAATTTCAATATATTTCTCACCAGAAGGGAAAATGACAAACCACCTTAGAAAAGCATTTGACAGTTTTTATAAAGTTAAATATATACCTTCTTTATAAGAAATAAATTATATTTCTTGATAGTTTCCCAAGAAAATATGTATCCATAAAAAGTAATTTACACAAAATGGACTTGGAGGATATTTTCATCGAGAGTCCAATCCAAAACCCACCCCAATGTCATTAAAAGGATAGATGAATAAATTATGTTATATGCATACAAGAGAATGCTGTTTAGCAAAAACAAAACCAAAAATAAATGAAAAACTGAATTAAATGGCAATATGTATGAATCCTTAAAAACATTATGTCAGGTGACGGAAATGATATAAAATGCTACACACTGCATGATTCCATTTATATGAAGTTCAAAGATAGACAAGGCTCATCTATGGTGATAGAAATCAAAACAGAGTTTGAGAATTGACGAAATGGTCCACAAAAGAATTTTCTGGGGGTGATGGAAGAACAAGGTAGGAAAATTTGCTTTAACTATCAAAATAAAATAAATCTATATTAAAGACAGTGTTTTATTGGCATGGGAATAAACAAGTAAACCAATGGACACACTAGAGAGCATTATATTGACTTTCAAAAAGTTATGTGTATATATGTACATTATAATATCTACAAACATTGGCTGAAATCTCAAAAAAGTTATCTTACCAAAACTCCTTTTTACCTAAGGGTAAGCTTTGTACTCTGACAGTTAAGTAATCCCAAAGATGTCTAAGTTTTCCTTTGTGAGCATATATTTTTAATTAATTTTAGAATTTTCTTCAAAACCGATTCTTTGATGTTTTTGATGCAACTGTTTCGAACTTTGCGTCGTACATGCCACTTTTGGTAAGCATTCTGGTTTACTTAATCTTATTAACTTTCCACATTTTATAAAAGCTGCCCTTTTCATCATGTTGGCCTTTTTTGTTTTCCCAATTGAATATGTTTCGTTATTTTTCAGGTCCCTGGACCCCTTTAATCGTTTTTCTTAGACTTCTTCTGAAGTACTTTGAATAGTTTTTTAGGCTTTCTCTCTGTTATTTCATTTTTCAATTTTGCTTTTCTCCTCCAAACACTGCCCACGTTTCTGTTAGTTCTCATTTCTAAAATCACATAATCACAAACTGAATTCCTTCAGATTCCTCCTTGCATTAGCAGAATGTTGACATCTGTTGTATGCAATTTAATAGTCCTAGTATTTCACCCACACTTACCTCCTGAATCACTTCCGGGTCCCGATCTAGGCTAAAACATAATATATTTCCCTTTCTTTCATGTTCAAAAATGCTCGCTCTAAAAAATGATTATTGTACCCCAAATCTCTCCTTTAATAATCACCTTTTGGATTATTGAATTCCATCATGATCATTATATACTTTTTCATTTTCCCAAAACTGTTTTCAGTTTAAACTCATTGGTCTTATCACATGCTTCTTAGTGCATTTGTATTAATTAAACTAGGAATATTTACACAGTGAGCTTACAGTAATTCTTGCACTTGGCATACTGTGTTCTTACAGCATCTTTTATATTTCCCCTCAAAGGCAATTTTTTCCCATTTACCCACATTAATCATAGCATACTTTAGAAATACCACTAATCATAACACAGAATTATGTGATGTTAGAAGTAGAAGAATATTTACAACTATTTGCAATCCTGTTTTTAAAAATGAAAAAACTAAGTGCAAATATCTGCTACAACCACCTTTCCATTGTAATACTACCAGACCTTTTCTCATTGACATGCATATGCATTGTGCTTTTCAAGTGTAAAATTCAGTGATATTTAATGAATTCATAGAGTTTTGCAACTATCATCACTATCTGTTTTCCGGAGATTTTCATCATCCCCCAAAAGAAACCCAATCCTTATAGCAGTCACTCCATATTGCCTGCCTCTTCAGGCCCTGGCAACCACTAATCTAATTTCTGTCTCAATTAAGTTACCTGGTCTAGATATTTCATATAAGTGGAATCACACAACATGCGACCTTTTGTGACTGGCTTCTTCCACTCAGCATCATGTCAAGGATCATTCATATAGTAGCATGTGCCAGTACTTAATTTCTTTTCATGGCTGAATATAGTCCATTGTATGGATATACCATATTTTGTTTATCTGTTCTTCAGTTGATGGACATTTGAGTTGTTTCCACTTTTTGGCTATTATGAATAATGCTGCTTTGAATGTTCGTGTACAAGTTTTTATGTGTGCATATTTTCAAGTCTCCTGGGAGAATATACTTAGGAGTGGAATCTCTGCATTCTGCAGTAACGCTATGCTCCACGTTTTGAGGAACTGCCAAACTGCTTTCCAAAGTGGCTGTGCCGCCACTTTACAATACCACCAAACTGTTCCATCTTTACGGGCCTCTGGTTTTCATACAGAAGCATTGACTCAGATGTCAAAACAACCTTCAATATAAGTAAATTATACAATTGGAGGATCATTTACTCTTCCATTCCCATTTACTATAAGCATAGCCACTCTGGCACAGCCTTTGTTAATCTGAATTTAGTGTTCTTTCCTTCCCTCTAACTTTCTCTACAGTTTTCCATTCTAAACTTTTCCTGCCACTATTTATTTCAATCTTTAGCATCATAACCTTGGTGCAGCGCTGATCTGCTTGGAGCTCTTTCTGCTTGTCCCTAAATCCCTAAGTTACAGCAAAGATCAAACATTCCTTCATGAATCATTGTGAGAGTTATCCACTGAGGCTCTGGCCCCCTGCCCTGTCCCACATGGCCTGTGCATTGCCAGCCATAAATATAGACATTAAAGTGACTTATGGACTTTGCTCCAAATGCAAAGTGAAAATAACAAAAAGGCGTGATGGAATAGATAGTGGAAATTATCGATCTCTTTTCCTTAAATTTAAGTAATTACTTATAGTAACAATAGGAGAGAGAGGATTACCTAACACTGCAAAGGATATTTCTGTTCCATTATTCTAAAAGACTAATAATTTGAACATTTTTCACTATCTTTCTGATCTATTATATATATATATATTTAAACTGGAGTTCATGGTATCACACAACATAGAGAAGACAAAACTATTAAACCTTTGGCCAGCTTTCTCACTCACATACTCCCTAGAATTTTTCTGGTTTTCAGTGACTCAAGTAATAGGATTCTACCATTTCCAGTTGGAATTGGTGGAAAATTTTACTCTTGGGTTCTCCTATAGTATATTTTTTGTGTCTGATATTCAGTTGGCCTAGATATCACTACGCTCAATTTCATTTTGTTCCTTTAACTTTTTTTGTACTAAAAATCACATATTTGCACATTTTATTCCTCCCTTTTAGCTAATATATAGTCACGATTTTCTTTCTTTTTTTTTCTTTCCTCACAGATCTCGAAGTTTGCTCCTACGTTATTTTTAAGATTTGAGAAGTGAAGAACAAAGTGAGCAGAAAATAAGTACCGCTGAACTCCAGCAACATGGAAAGTTGGCTGAGTGGTTCCCCCGGGGGTGGGGTGGGGGTGCCGATTAAGTGGGATGGAGGAGATGATGGCACACACATGAGGCCAGGGTGCTCCGGACCGGCGTCGGGGAGCCGCCATGATACTTCGAAGTGAATTTCAGATTCAAAGAGCAGTTTTTCTGGAGGGGCTCTGGGGGGTTAGATAAGAGGGGAAAACTTTCAACTATAGTTTTGTAAAATACCCCAGGTGATCAAGAAAAGAAATTATCCAGACTTAGCCAAGTTGTACACCCTCCATGTATGTTTTGCTCTTTCAGTTTCACTTTATTTCTGCCCATGCATAGACTACGGGGCTGCCCAGGCATTTATAGATTTGGAGGGGGAAACATTTTTAAAATTGAAAACCATGCAAATCCTAACCTTAGGGACCTGTCACTTCTTTGTTGCGTTTAAGATCCACACATTGAAATCCCACAAATCTCGTAAGTCTCGTTTCTGGATTTCCCGGGTTTCCATCGAGTCCTCCACTGCCAAAATGAAGGTAACAGAAAACAAAAACAAAACAAAAATCAGAACGATCTGGTTAGTAAATATTATTTGTAAAGAGCAAAGAACATTAAGTTAAATTATCAGCCTCTAAAGATAATGATGGGGTATATAAGACTAGAGAAGACTTTTAGGAAACCATAGTTTCTAGAACAAGTGAATATAGTTTAATAATTGCTTGGTTTATTTCTTTTTATAATATAGTTTGAGATTAAATTATGTTTTATTCCCAATTCATTATGATGAGTATATTTAACACTTGAAAAAATTTAATTTTAATTATTTAATTTTAATAATAGGTATATAAAAATTTCAAGTATATATACTAAATATATTTATATATATATGTTCTGGGAAAGTACATGTGATTAATTTAGTAAAAATCAGAATAAAATGTATTACTTAATCAACGTCTATTTTCTGAAAAAGTACATATATTTCAGATGTAAATAACAAATTTTACCCATTATAACATACTACGTGGTCCCCTTCATAGTCATTAGCATATTTCAATCCATTTTAAAATGTTTGTTATAAAGTGAAAAAAAGGAATGCATGCAAAGTAGAATATGAGCATGTTTATATCCAGAGATGTTCTGAATCTAAGAATGTTGTATATTCAGTAAAGTTTCCATATCCCATTATAAAATGAATAAGTCTGTCCAATCTGAATTTAGCAATAAACTTTAAATCATGTTACTCTACCATCAAATATTCACTCTTTATGAGAATGAGATATAATACTGACCATACAGGTGCTCCTGGGAATAAGTCTGTCCAAAGGTGGAGTCTTCCAGCCAAACTTTGACAAGAGAAACACTATGGCAGTATTCAACATTAATCGATGAATGTTCCTATTTTTTTTTAATTTCCAAAAGAACAAATGGAAACATGTGTAAGTGCCAGATTCTATGAAAGCATTGATTCTTCTCATATTCAATTCTAAATAACAGTCACAATGTTGCTACATTCAAAGGATGTGTCAAGCGTGTACTTCAGAACAACCACATTGCTAAAAGAAAAAACAAAATCTGTAGTTTTGTATTCTGTCTATATATCACCAGTGAGTGTTACTCATAAAGGATTTGAACTCCCTTAGCATATGTGTCCACTTCCACCATTAAAGTGAATTCAGGTGCTTGGCATGACTGTCTCCAGACAAGCTTGCTTTAAATAATTGATGGCTGTGGTCTTATTGCCCCATCGAAGTATATCTGGATACACTCACGTCGCTCTTACAAGCGTTTCATACAACGCCATGGTCTGCAGAACACGTGGGAAGTATCTCATAGTTCCTTTTATTAATATAAACTATTTTCACTTTCTCCAGTGACAAATTGCCCGAAATTAGGTTTTTTACACCTATTATGACTGAACATGATGAGAAATTCATCTGTAGACCACAGCTGTGTATTGCAAGCATTATAAACCCTAGTGGCAGGGGAGCTGATTGTTACATTGTAAGGACCAAGTAGAAAGAGAGTCATTTATTTTGGTGGGAGACAGAAATCCTATTTTTCAAATTTTTCAAAAAATGTAAAAGATTATTTGTTGAGATTGAAAATAGCCATTTTAAATTCTATCCAAAAGTATATTGATTTAATATATTATGAGAGAGTGTTTGAAAACTTCCACTGAGCAGCCACATTCAAACAGAAAAACATCTCCTCTAATATTATTATTATTCCAATATCCATTTAATGCCAGAAACACAGCAAGCATTTCATGCAACAGAAGCCATACCTAGTGAACGCACCATTTACGTGAAACAGAGAAAATGGGTCTTTGTGAGAGGACAGGAATGTGATCCATGCACCCACTGAGTCCACATTTTCTCTGTGGATGTGGCACACACGTTTGTAATTATTCTCACCTGGCATAGTTAATATTGTCTGGTGATTTGCCATGGATGACAACTGCCCTCCTCCAAAATCTGCCAAAGGAACATAATGACCTGACTTTTGAAAAGTTGCTGACAAGAAACAAAAATATATTAAAAAATCAAATTCAGTACTAACATCAAACAAGAGCTTTATTGTAACAATTGGAAAACATTGAGAAATCACAAATAAATTCCGTAAAATTGAAAGAGACTTATGCCTCTACTTTTCTTGGGCCATTAATGCATGCATTAGCAAGGATTCGATCTAAATACTCTTCGCTAGAAGAAAGCACATGACTGATTACTGTTAATAAATTTTGTCATAAAATATAGGGTAAAGTCAATGTCTAAATTTCATGAATCGTGGGCATCATCTTTTCACATTTCAAGAATACTATGGGCATGTCTAAAGTGTAATAAAATAAAAATAAGCTAATACTCCATGAAATAATCCTAACAATGCAGCAACATTGTGTTCACAGAGTAAATACTCATTAGGGCAAGATTTTAGTCTTTAATTTTAGATATAGGAATGTGATACTGTCAGTTGCGCTTGTATTCCTACAAAAAATACAAGATTTAGAATAAAATATATTTGTAGAAATTCTAACATATTTTACCTTAGTCAGAGTTAATGATAGCCTTAATCAAGATAGAACATGTGATAATAAATAAATAACTATTTAGCTTTGTCAACATAAACATATAAAGAATACTAATTCTCAGAATTTTCATGTTTGTCTTATTTTATTTGAATTAGACGGTTTGATATTAAACACGTCATACTCATTTTCTTTAACTTTATTTAAAACTTTTTAAACTATTTATTAAATTGGTTCACAGAATTTCTCAGTACAATTGCAAATTATTATATCTACCTCAGACTCAAAATTCTTCTTTTAGAAATCAGCATATCAAAAATATTTAAAATCCAACTCAGTACTATGTATCACAAAACATGGAAAGTAATTATTGAATGATTGACCTTGTAATGGACCTAATAATGATTTAGTAAAATATAAGTTGGTTTTCACTAATTAGTCATTTCACAAGGAACGTTTTCAATGAAAATTAGAAGTTTGAACATTAGTTTAACAGTTTCTATCAAAATACAACAGGAACAGGAAGTTGAAGTTTCTAAGTTAAAAGAACAATTTCATCAAGATAAATTTTTTAGACCAAAAATGAAATTGGTTTTTAGATTGTAATTCCCTCAGAATCATAAACAATCAGACAAAGAAATAGAAATAAATTCTTCAAGAATGTCAGATCTGCTTCAAATTATTTTTTAGAATAAAATAGATATAAACAAACCAACAAACTATAACGTTCTTTAAAGAAGGTTACATGGGTTTTCTTTAGAATATAAATAACAAGAAAGAAGAAACCATTTCCTACATATGTTCCACATAGTAAGTAATACCAAATGCTCAATAAATATTCCTTGAATAACAAACCAGCACAAGTACCAAGTGTTAAAAATAAGAATCTAAGATAAAAAATGTACTTCAATTAATCACCTTGAAATAAATTTTAGGGGACAATCTATTTCTTACAGTCTTTCTGTATATGAGGTAGGCATGGTTAGACATAAATGACAAAATTAAAACATTCTAGGCTAGAAAAATTTCAATTAAGGCAAAAAATTTCCCACTAAAAGAGATGTAAATCAAATTCTTAGAATATTTAAAAATCATACTAATAGAAAAACCATAAGAGAAGTTATTAAATGTTATATCATAATTCATGTTCTCCTGCTAATTGAATATTTATTAACATTTATTTATATCACATTTATTAAAATACATTAAACTGTTGTGCACACAAATGAAAATCATTTGAGATCAACAGCTCTTTATAGTACAAAAAGAAGATCTATGAACATGGCCTTCAGCTGACATAATTTTAAATTCAAAATAACTTCATAAAAATCAAAGATGTAATATTGCCAACACTGTGCCATTGTGGTCTGAGCTTCCTGCCTGTTGCTCAGCCTGCAAGTGGACTCCCTCATGGATGACACAGCTGGCTGCAAGCGTCTACTGTTTTGTCTCAAAACTTGTAGTGACAGGTGCGTCTTGTCACTCTCTGGTGTACATTACAGACCTGCCTTGTTTATCATGCCAAGATGAGCTCTAATGTGACTGACCCTGACAGCGCAGAATATAATCAAATGCCCTTTGAACGGAGGAGGTGGAATTTATTGCTGTTAACACATTTCACAGTTTAGAGGGTCATCAGCCCCTTAGCTTCTGAGATTCTTCTCCAGCTTGGCTTTGAATCTATAAATAAAACTGATTTATATGACAGAATTGACATGAAATATGATACCTAGTGTCTCCTTTTATAAATTAGCTGCCTCATATATGAAGTAAAATAATAATAAAAAAGGGTTAATAAAATAATGGTTTTCATCCTCTTATCTATCTTAGCAAGAAATAACAGCATGCTTCTTCAATAGTGAATTTTCTGTATTGGAGAAAAAGATGCTTTAACACTAATTTTGCCCATTTTTAAATAACTGCATTAAAATTTCAAATGTATTCTATAAGCCCCAATCAATACATCTTAAGGTTACCTTTGAGAAATAAAATAGTAAATAAATAGATCATATTATTTTGAAATACTATAGAAATCTCACCTGCCCACTTCTTTTTACTAACTACAATCATTAACATTTCTTTTCTGAATATGGAGAAATTCAAATTTCAAACAATTGCTTTTTGCCAAGAGTGTGTGTGTTTTAATTTAAGATCTGGGATTTAAATTAATAATTGATTAGAAGGTAAATGTTTTTAAACAAAAAGGATTGAAAGTATTCTTAAATCCTAAGAAGAAAAAAAAGAATGAAAATATATCATCTTGATTCAATAACTTTACATGGTATTGAAATCAATTGGAATAAATTAAATGATATATTTTTCTTAATCATAAAAAGGACTCATTTACTTAGAAGTTAGTTGACCTTAAATTCAATTAGAAGCAAAACCATATTAGTTCTAGTACAATGAGAATCCGTTCGTTGAAATGGCTGTTTAACGTTAAAAAGCCATTTAAAGAATTTCATGAACTTATACCATTGAATTACTGTCTTACTTTATAATATAGGATGAGCCTCAAAGATGCAAAATATCATGAAGTATGTGTACTTGACAAGTTTCTTGGTTATAAACATCAGAAACCAACCCTGACTTACTGGAGTCAAATAAGATTTATTGGAAAGATATCACGTAACTCACAGATTTAGTGATATGTTGGCAAATAAGGCTAAGACAACAGGAAGGAACAAAGAGAGGCTAGGTCACCAAGAACACAAGCATGGTCAAATGCTGCCCCTGGTGCAGCCACCACTGTATCCTCCCCACAGAGCCCCTCAACTCTCAACCCCACTACCTCCGCTCCTGTGAAACACCACCACAGCAGTATCTGCCACAGTAAACATGGAGCCCTGCTTCTTGGCCTTACTTGGTACAGGCTCAAAGTCTCAGAGAGAAGGTATCTCATATGAGTTTGGGGAGATCAATCTCATAGTGTCAAGGTAAGCCCCAATGGGTTATGGGTTGAACTGTGTCTCCCAGAAATTTCTATGTTGAAGTCGTCATCCCCGGGACCTCAGAATGTGACTTTGTTTGACAATAGGGTCATTGCAGATGTAATTAGTTAAAATGAGATCATGCTGGAATAAGATGGCCCCCTAATCCAATCTGACTGGTGTCCTTATAAACCAGGGAAATTTGGAGGTAGACAGGTGCACAGAGAGAATGCCGGGTGAACATCAACACAGAGATTAGAGTGGTGCATCTACAAACCAAGGAACCACCAGGAGTTAGAGGAAAGTCGTGGAACAGATTCTTCCTCACAGCCCTCAGAGGAAACCAACCCTGTCAATACTTGGTCTCAGGCCTGTAGCCTCTAGAATTGTATGACCGCCATTTCTGTTGTTTAAGCACCCAGTTTGGGGTACTTTGTTACAGCAGCAAAAGCAAACTAATACATTCCATCTCCTACCAAGACTCAAACAGTAGCAAATTCTCCAAACCTAAGCAGAGGGTTTACACACAGAATTTTTTTTTAAAGTAAAGAAAATAGGAAAAAACAAAGTCTATACTTACTCAATAAATTTCTTTAATATAAATAATAAGCCTGATAATTTAAATCTATAAGTAGGTTTTACTTACTCAACTTACTTAATTGGAATACCTACACTGGTGTTATTTAATTATTTACCCTAGAATTAAAAATTGTTATGTACTAGCCCTGGCCTTATTATTTCTCTTTATTTTTTTGGAAGAACTTAGTCATATTTGAGATTTAACCTCAAGTCATGACCAAAAATTATAAACTAACATAAATCATGATCTTGTGATAAGTAGCTTGAAACAATACATTAAAGTGCCTGTCTTCTCTATTTTATTTCTTAACCTTTTCCAAACAAGAGCGATCTAACTTCCAACTGAAAATTCCCCTACTAAAACCGCTCTGATAAATTCAGCAATAGTCTTCCTAGTCACTGAATTTGTATCGGCCTTTTACGGTTCTAATCCTCAGCTTCTGCTGAATTTATCTAGGTTGAGCGAGGCTTCTCCTTAGGCACTGAACTATTTCAATTTTTTGGAGTGCTTTTGTAGTTACAATACCTTTTGGGAGGGGAATGAACTTATTTATTTATTTATTTTTATTGAGACTCATATTGGTTTACATCATCGTGACATTTCAGTTGTACTTTTTTTTTTTTTTTGAAAGATTGGCACCTGAGCTAACATCTGTTGCCAATCCTTTTTATTTTTTTCCTTTCCTCCTTCTCCCCAAAGCCCCCCAGTACATAGTTGTATATTCTAGTTGTAGGTCCTTCTGGTCATGCTATGTGGGGTGCCGCATCAGCATAGCCTGATGAGCTGTGCCGTGTCCGCGCCCAGGATCCCAACCAGAGAAACCCTGGAATGCCAAAGCAGAGTGCACAAACTCAACCACTTGGCCATGGTGCATTCCCTGTACATTATTTCTTATCTGTCACCACACAAGTGCTCCCCTTCACTTCCTGTGCCCACTGCCCACCCCCTTCCCCTGGTAACCACTGAACTGTTTTCTTTGTCCATGTGTTTGCTTATATTCCACACATGAGTGAAATCATGTCAACACCTTCTTCTTTTATATGCCCTTTAGTATAAGCCCATT
The DNA here is from genome assembly GCF_037783145.1 of Equus przewalskii. Taxonomy (NCBI): domain Eukaryota; kingdom Metazoa; phylum Chordata; class Mammalia; order Perissodactyla; family Equidae; genus Equus; species Equus przewalskii. Next base: position 107,265,721 of record NC_091832.1, on the reverse strand, counting down.
TCTTTTCTCACGCATATTTTCTGCATAAGTGATTTTGTCTACTTTCACATCTTAAACTCTCTCTTTCTTGTCTCCAAATCTCTACCTCTATCAACTTCTCTGAATTCCAGATCTTTATTGCTATTTCCTTTCTGTCCCTTTTAGCGTTCATATTCAACATGTTTCAGGATCAGTTTATCATATTGCTTAATCCTTTTTCTTCTTTTTTTTTTCCATCCTCCCATGCTCTTTTGTTACAGTTACCTCCAGCTTGTTTGTCCCCTAGGACCTACCTAAACATAAGTCATCTTTGATTTCCCCATCTCTTTCACCTTACAAGTTCAGATGGTAGCTACAATGGATAATTATTATCTCTTCCTCCATTATTCCAGTAACAGACCGCCCTTTTTTGAGGAAAATACTCCTATGCCTATCAGCTTTCACTCTACAGTTTCAATGGGTAGTTAAGGCAATTGCTGACTCTCTGACTAGAGTAACACATTGAAAAGTGACCATCTCACATGATGACAGTTGGAGTCCTTCCTCACAAGTGTTCAAAAGCAAAATACAGGAAGAAATCTTCTTTCCTTTCCAACTGTGAAGCTGTGAAAATGTGAGGCCAGAACATTCTGCAGAATGTCCCACTGCCCTATATCCCACACCTGCTGGTCTACTGTAAGAGAAAATAAAGCTGCTATGTTAAGGGAGGAAGAGCTGAGAAGTGGAGAGTGATTGACAAAGCTAGTGGCCTTGGTTCCAGCCACCCGTGAGGCCAGGGGTAATCTTTTTCCATCCAAAGCTCAGTGATCTGCGATAGTGTTTCCCCCTTTTTCACTTAGCCGGGATGCCACTATTAGATGGATTTTCCATTCGTAATTTAATTCTGTCACTCCCTGCTTGAAGCAGTCCATCCTACTCCTTTACCTAAGGAGTAAAGACCTTAGTGTGACACCTAAGTCAGACACTCCAGCACGACACAACCTGGACCTAAAATTTCCCATTTCATCTCCTAAAAGTCTTTCCTATCTTCTCTTGTGTTATGAACTCTGGCCTCCTTTCATTTGTTATCTCATTTACCTTTTGAATTTCCTCAGAATTGAATAGCTCAATACACTTTTTTTTCCTTCAGTAAATTAGACTGAGAGCGTTAGCATAGTGGATAGGCAAGTCCCATGTTGTAGTCTAAACTTTGCTATTTTTCTCTGTAGAGAGTCACAGCATCCGAAAGTTCTTATTTCTAAATTGTAGAATGATATAATATCTTTGCTTAACTTTAAATGAGATATTTATGTAATATCTGAAGAAATTTTATTCGCATGTAATTTTATTCATATAATGTGATTTTGTTTACCTTGCTATCAATTTTGTTTAACCTGCTGTATAGCAAGAAAATTATATAGTGCATTTTCATAATGTTTTCCTGAGATTCTCAGAAGCCAAATAGCGCTTGATATACTCAATGGACCAAGGTGAATCTTCGAGTTGTGTGCAAGTTCTAAATTCTGTTGAATTGTGCCCATTCAGCAATCAGCCAGGAGTTTGCCTGAGAAACTGAAGCTAAACCTATGTTCTGCTCCAGGGAGAGTGGAAACAACCAGCTGATATCCCAAACTCTGCTTTAAATTTGGTCCTCCTAGGGATGTCCTAAAGAACAAAAACCAGCTGGAACCCTTGTCCAGCCACCCAGAATTGCCTGTCCTTGCCGGGTAGATCTAGGCCTGGTTGCACAATCAAGTCCATGGTACTATGCACAACTCTTCTAAAGTTGACAGTGAAAAATACTGCCCCTTCCGCAGCTTACTCTGAGGCTCTGTCTTCAACACCTTTACAATAACCAGCTGTCCCCGACGCCAGGGGAGAAAATTAGCCCATTCAAAATTTCGGGTTTGACTTCAGATTAAAGATTTTCATTGTAAATTTCATTGCTCTTATGCCTCAAATACTCGACAGTAAAATACCTGTCTGCTGGCAAGGGAATTGAAGCAAATCTTTCATTTCAACACTTCTTGCCTTTTGTGGAAAACTTTTAAATATTTTTGGGAAGAGTTGCCAAGTGCACTGACAAAATTCTACCACCTCTAGCGTGAAGAGAATGCCTTGCCTATTAAAAAGAACTATGTCGATTTTCAACAATCTTAGAAAAGCAGGTTAATTTTTAAGACTAATCTATTAAAAAACAAAAAGAGTTTTGTCTTTTGTGAGGGCCTGATCAACAAAAAGAAATTGTTCAGAGTTAACCACTCAGGCTGAGGATCTCTGAGTCCGCTAGGCTTTTCTTCCATGTGGTAGCAATTGTGTTTTAATAATGAAACTGATGGGGTGTTTATAGTAACTGAGGAGGAATCAGGAGTCACGGGGTCTACCTTGGCTTGGAATGATCCATATGACCTCAGGCAAGTCACTTGCCAGTGAATGCCGCAGCTTAATTATCATCAAAATTGTGATTTGAGAATCACAGTGAATTCTGAGGTGTCACGTAGTTTGATACTGTTTGTCTTTCTGCTGTCTTTGCATTTCAGGTTCCAGAAATTTAGCCTGAGGCTCACAAAAGCAGAGGTACTGCCAGAAGTAAACGCTTTGGTAAAAGGTTTATAGTTTCAGAAGTCAGCTCTGGCAACCTTTTATGTGGAATACTCAAACGCTGTCTGTTAGCAAGACTGTGGTATGTGAAATGACTTGTTGGGTGCTTGGGAATCACCCCTAGACACTGAAAAGTTCTGGCCAAAGATTGACTCTCTAATGGTGTGACAAGGTCAATAGGTCAAAAGATCTCTATTATTAATATTATTATTTATGTACTTTCAACATTTTTAATATTGTGGCAAAATATTTACAGGGCCATTTTCTCTGATCTATTAAGAATTGTCTGGAAGGAAATTAATTTCTCCTCCTCATCTAGACTCTTTTAAAGGCAATGGCGCCTCCAATCTTCTCTTCTTCTGTGCACTGGTCGTACACAGCAGGTAGCGTTCAAAAGTTGCTCAGTTCCCTTTTCTCCGTGTAACGCAAACTGTTTACAGCTCAGAATCCTTTCATAAACAGTAGGGCTGAATAGGGCTCTGGATTTCTCTTGCTTGCGTTCCCTTCTTATTGAAAGTCACCTGTTTTGGCCTCCTCAGCAGGCACTCTCATAGCTTTCTGCTCCTCGGTGTCCTTCAACGGTTCCACCTATACTGCCGATGGTAGAACCCTCTGTTTTCTTCTCCCTCTCTTGGCTTCAAGTACCATATATATTATGATGACACACACATTTAGAGCTCCAGCCCAGAGCCACTTCTCTTAGACCCTGATTTTAAAAGGTAACAGCTTGCTTGCATTTTAACTTGAACAATGCATACGTTTCTCAAATTTGAACTAAAGAGAAGTCTCATGTTCTATCCCCACCTCCAACACAGTTGCTCCTGTTGTCTTCTCTGCCTCAGTACATGGCATCACCATCCATCTTGTTGCTCCAGCCAATCTCCCTTTCCTATATCCTCCTCAGCAGCAATCCTTGTCTGTTACCTCCAGGAGTATCCCGAATGCACTGTCTCTTCTGCCACTTATCTCTATCCGATCCTTCATCTCTATGAGAGCAATGCCTACGCCTTCTTCTGGTCTCCTGCTTCTACTCTTGCGTTCACCACACAGAAGCCAGTTATCTCTCTTAAACGAAAATTAAATAAATTACTCCTCTATTTAAAATATTTCAGTTCTTATCGTTGCACCTAAACTAAAACACTGTCTTCTTGCCATAGCCCATAAAGCCTTGCATGACTGGCCCCTGACTACCTCTGTAAACCCATCTGGTGCCCCGCTGCCCCTTGTTCATCATTCTCTAGGCACACTGGCCTTCTGGCCATTGCTGAAACATTACAAGTCTTTCTCATTTCCAAGCCTTTGCCCTTGCTGTGTCCAAGATATGGAAAACACCCCTTGTTACCTACAATTGTCATAATTAGCTTATTCAGTTATCAGCTTAAAAGTCACCTTCTCGGAAAGGCCCACCATAAAGTAGATTCTTCCCACTTTATATCTATCACAGCATTGTTTATCTTATAAAAGTCTCTTTACAACCTACAATTACTATATTCCTTTATTTGTTCACTACCTTATTGTCTGTCTCCACACTTAGGATGTAAGCTGTGTGTGAGCAATGCCTATGCTTCCTTCAAACGCTTTATCTTCCAACTCTAGCATTATCTGAATATAGTAGGTACATAATAAATATTGATTGATTGATTTTTTTGAATGCATGAATGAATGAACACCAGCCCTGATTCTTGATTTTTGTGTTAGCACTCCTCAGTAAAAGCATTTTACATGGTCTGTATCTTCTATTTTAGCAGTACTTAGTATAACAGACTTCTACCCAATATTTGTTTTAAACGTGCAGCTTATAAATGTGGTTTTACAATCATGCATCTTGAATTTGGTGAGTTTGTGTAGTTTAAATGGTCACAAGCTTTTGCTAATGATAATATGTTCCTATCAGTAACACATTTGACCCCTTACCAACAAACTGCTCTTTGTTATCTATATTTCCTCCCGCCAGAACATGAGATTGGGGAATAGCCTTATTCTTGTCAGCTGCCTGATTTGACTGAGGCTGTGGAATGACTTTCATTTGAGTACGATTTCGAGAGCTGAGTAAATGATTTGTAAAGCATAATTTCAATTCCGAATTCTAGCACTACAGTTTTGCACCACTCTGAAGCCCTCTGTTATGTCCTCTAATACGTGGAAATAGCTATTGATAAAACATTGCGCTTTTTTCCTCGTTTATTTACAGACACATGGCCTTGTAATAATTAGAATCTTTGTACATGTACGTATTAGGTCATAATTAATTATTCATACCACAAGTTTTGAGTGCCTAATATATATACAGATGCTGTGTGAGGAAGTGGGTATACATAGATAAATATTAAATAGTCCTTGCCTTCAAGGATGTTGTATTCCAGGAATGTACAGTCATAATTTGATGTGATAAATATTATATTTTAGGTATAGGCAAGTTACTACAGAAGAACAGAGGTAAAGGAGCACTGGGTTGAATTCCTGTTGCATTCTAGGCATTGTACAATCATTTTACATAAAAAAAAAATCTCATTTAATTTTCGCAACCATCCTGAGGCTCATAGAAATTGACCTTGTAGAAGTCTTGGACCTTGGCCAAGATCACATGGCTAGAAAATGGTGGAGTGAGTATTTCAAGCCAAATTTATCTGCCTTCAGACCCATGTTCTCTCCACTGTAGCAAGTTGCCTAATTATCCCTAGGAGATGAGAAGGTGGGAACTGAGAAGAGTCAGGAAAAGACTGAGAGACAACATGACATTTGGAACACAAAAATCTGCATCAGGCCCACAGGTCATTTCACTGGCACTGTCCTTTGCAGGGAGAGAAAACTAATAGCAGGTAGAAAGCCTCAGGAACAAGGTGAATATGTTCAATGAACGGCAAGCATTTCGGAGTAGCTGGAACTTGAGGAGAAAATAGAGATTGGTGAGATCCGAGGATGTAGAGATTGACAGGAAACAAGTTACACATGGCTTTCAGTGCCAAGCCAAGGAGTCTGATTTTGTTATAAAACAAAGAGGAGAGGAGCCCAGCCCCAGTGGCCGATTGGTTAAAGTTCTGCTCTCTACTTCGATGGCCTGCATTAGTGGGTTCAGATCCCAGGTGCAGACCTACTCCACTCATCAGCCATGCCATGGAGGCATCCCACAAACAAAGTAGAGGAAGACTGGCACAGATGGTAATTCAAGGAAAAAGAGGCGGGTTGGCAAAGGATGTTAGCTCAGGATAAATCTTCCTCACATACACACAAAAAAACCAAACCAAAGAGGAGACATTGAAGGCTTTGAGGCAGGGGATAACAGACCAGACACACATTTCTGCAGGGATCCTTCTGGTGGCAGTTTGGAGAAGACAAAGGGATCAAGGTAGATGAGATGGAAACTAATTTGTAGTGTTCTAGGCAAGAAGTGATGGTAACCTGAGCCAAACAGTGACAACGAGAATGCACAACTAAGGATGGGTTGGTTCTAAAGATTTTAAGGTCATAAACATCATAGGCTTTGGATTTGGACATATAAGTCAAGGTGGGTTTATAATTTACAGACTGTACCACCTCTCTCAACTTTCTTGTTACTTGATAAATTTTGGTCTGCTTTCCAAGTGATAATCCAAAGGGAAGAATTACGTATGGAAATGATCAAAGAAATTAAAGCTTATTTGTTGTTATTTCAGTCTAAAATAAGGATTCCAAGTCATTGAAGACAGAATATGAGTAAATTCAATTTTATCTCTATCTTTAAGTCAAAATGAACCAGATTGTGTCACTATATTGTCAGAAAGGGGTACGTTGTGACCCCCCTTTTGTGCCCTGCTGCAACCAATTTCTGTATGTGGGTACTATGAGGCACAGAGTATAAAAATATATCATACATGCACAAAAATATGCATAAAACCATATGGTCTACGTCTTACAAAAGAAACGCTACAAGAGTCCAACTTGCTTTTTGTTTCACTTCTCATTTAAAACATAACTCCCTCACTTCCATCTAGAGTACTCTATGAGGCAACTTCCTAGCCTGTGAGGAAGGTCAGGTCAGGTTTTCTAAGTTCCTAGGCTGCTTAGAGAGCGTTCCCTAAGAGCAAAGGCAACAGATCAAATTCAAAATGGAATTGAAGGTGACAGAAAAGAAAAGATAGTCCTACAATATATGCAGCGTGGTGACAAGTAGTGAAATGAGCAGCGAAGCTGTGAGTAAATGCTTAGTCATTTCTAAACACATTATTTGGATTTGTGCCTTGCTGTCCATTTATCAAGTGTTGAGATAGTTGTGAAAACCACTTCAGTGCCTGAACATTTTGGAAATGTAATCTGAGTAGGAAGTTCAGACTTAGATACAACCATTAGTAGCCTGAGGACATAGTCGTTAGCCACAATGGCATCAGGAATGTTCACTTGATGGGTCCCACTGGATAAATATAGACACAACATTTTATTCCCATTACGATAGTATTTGGATGAAAGTTCCAAGCTTCATTCCCTTATGAGATCATCATTAATCTAAGGGAACGCAGTCTTCCAAATTATCTTCTTCTACAATTATATCCCACACAGTGTTTTGACCGCATGGTACAGAAACCATCTTTTGCAATTTACTAATGCCAAGAGAGGTCACCAATGTTTTCTATGTTTCTGACATTGTGGGTTTACCTTTGAGCTACTATGGAAACAGAGCTGAACTCTCTGTGGCAAGATCTAGTCGAAATATGTTACTTTTCTTCTTCATTTTTCCCTGTCTAAAAGAAATATGCATCTACTTCAAAATGAAAGCTAAGATATCTCACGAGGAAAATAATGGGCAATGATGAAACATGTCGCATTTTCATCTCTTGTTTGTTCTGATAAGTATCTTCCAAAAGGCAGAATTTAAGTCAGTCTAATTATTTTTTATCATTTTGCACCTTTCTAACATCAATGAACACACCTGGCATTTTCCCCTCTAGCTAAATGACATCATCCAACCCTTGAATACATATGTGAGCTTATGCTGAAAAGTGAGCTCAGAGAAATAGTGGAGCATTAAATATATATTGCACTTCACATGCTTGTAAAAATCATATCCACTTCTAGAGACCACTTGGTTTCATTTTTCCTCCCATTTGATATTATCTCACATCTGTGGAAATAAAAGTGAAAGATCACCTCAGTTGGCAATAGAAAATTGTGGAAATTCTTATGGAATATTCAGGATGAAAATTGAACAACTGGTCCTAGGGCAATTCCAACTAGAAAAGGAGTTCCCAGGAGGATATGTGCACACATAGAGATACTGCACACATTTCTCTTTGTGAAACTTGGTTGGCACCTCATAATGCAAATGACATCATCTATGTTTCTCCATAAGAATGTTTGAAATTCTGTTTTTGAATAAATACTCTATCCTTACCTTTCATGTCTCTTCTTTAAGCTCTAGAGTAATGTCGTGCTTCCTTGTGAATCACTGAGGGAAAAGAATATCCTATATCCCCTGCCAGTTCTTAACACAGATCCATACAAAGCTAGGGAAAAAAACAGCCTTCCATTGGCAGCCACACTCGCTGTCATTCCGTGTTTCCACAGTGCAGGGCAATGTACCTAAATTCTAGATGAACAAGATCTGGACAGGAGATTTCTGTTCAGGTTTTCTGGACAGGTGGAATGCATCCTGCAGATTACTTTTAACCAATATCTTCCCCCAGTCTACAATCCATACTTGTCTTTATAATCAGAACCATTTTAAATTTAAATGTGTCCTATAGATTGTGCTCAGTAAGGAAGTTCTATCTACCCTAAACTTCTGTGGGACGTGAATTCTAACATTTCCTTCTGTGCTTATTACCTTTTTCAGTAGCACCAATTTCTGGCAAAGAAAAAACAAATATATATATACGTATAGCAAAAAATTGCAAGGAAACTTGTAGAAAACATCTTCCATGTTAGAATTGGGTCCATTTACATGTTTTTTGAATTATTTATTTTTTCTCCAACGCTCCAAAAGATGTTTGCAAGTAGAATCACATTTGAATTGGCTTAAAATGTAATTAAATTTTGTTGGATCCAAACCTCATGGAATGAATGTAATGTCAGTCTTGCACAAAAGTAGTTGGCCAGGGGAGGGCCATTCTGGCCAGGGCAAGTGGCTGTGGTGGGGACAGTGTGGGGCAGGGGACTCTCATTCCCACAGATGAGGCCCGGGTTGCAACGGGCCCAGTGGAGGAAGTGAGGGGAAGTGACAGAGACCCTATCCTCCCTATGAGTGATGTGGCCAAGGCTGTATGGGTCTGTCTGTCCCAAAGAGAAAATGCCCCAGGGCAACGTCCTCTGAAAAGGGCCTCGCGTCTCTGGGACTGCGAAGGGCAGTCTCCCTTCTGAACATGGAGAGAAGCGGGGTGGAGAGTAACAGGTCTTCTTTTCTGAGTTTCCTTTCCCACCCACCAAGAATAGAAACCCTTCTCCTCTGCTATTAGAATGTGGCTACTTTTTATTTTTAATAAAATTAGGCAAATATTCAATTTGCACCATAATATCAAGCAAGGTGACCTGTTTTGAAGCATGTTTTGCCAATCACAGACACTGCCTGGATTTAGCTTACTACACTTGAGAGCAAATTAATCTTAAAAGTACCAGCATTCTAACCTAGTAACTGTTTTACATTTTGTTAATAGTGGATCGGTAAGGAGTATTTTCAATAGGATTATTGGAGATAAAACAGGCAAGGCTTTGAGTGTAGATCTGAGGTCTTAGGGCTGACGTGCCAGACCTCTGAGCTGAACACAACGTGCAGCTGTGCTGTATGGACTAGAACTTACGCCTGTTCATTTGTTCACTGAAGCAGATTCAAAACACCTTTCAAAGGAGACTCTTGGAGATGTCTGCATGCATTTACTTAGCCGTTTTATGTACTTTCAAAAAAAATCTACACAAATGTCTGTGAAGACCTATGGGTGAGTGTTTAGCTGACAATGAGAAAATAGTCCCCCTCCACACACTTGACATTGACTACGACCTAGTACAAAGTGCAACTCGATGCTTGTCCAAAGCAGTGGGGTAGAAGAGGTACTCAAAAAGAATATTTCAAAGACTTACTTCCAGATGCTGTAAACTCCACGCCCGGTCAAGCCAGTTCGGTTAAAAGTTGGACTTGGTTCTGTTTTCTACAAGTTGGCCTTTTCAGAATGTCTCCCCCAAATGAGCCAGAACGCACGTGTCGGTGCAATACTGCATTGATTCCTACAGCTTTGCCTCAGCGAAGCTAGTGGTCAGGAGGCAGAAGCCCGGCCTAGACTGCTTGGCTGAGTCCTGGACCAGCCCCTCACTACTTTGTGACCTTAAGCAGGTTTCTCAAGTTCCGTGCCTCTCTTTTCCAGACTACCTATGGACCTCAGGTGAAGAAAGCCTAATTTCCTCCACAATCGTAATGGAAGAAATTGCATTAGTTAAGACCCTTTTAGTTTCAAACAAAATAACCTGGTTTAAACCAGAGTAAGCAAAAAGGGAATTTATGGGATTATTTCAGAGAATCTAAGGGAATGGTGAACAATTTAGCTTCTGGAAGAAAAAGAACAAGGCCTTCTTCAGTGGCCTCAGCAGCAGGAGACCAAGCTCCTGCGCACGGCTAACACCAGCCCAACACATGACCCCAGAAGCTGGGTAGATCAGTTTAACACTTCAACTGCCAGGCAAGAGAAAACTTACTGAGCACCCACTACATGACAGGTATTTGCTAAGAGCTTGAGATGTATCTGTGAAACTGATAGTTTAGTTGGGCACATAGCATGTAGACAAGTGTTTGTTGAATGAATGAATGAGTAAGTGTGAGTGAATGAATACAGGCATTTAGCACATAGCACACTGTAGACCAGGACGGATATATTATAGGGTGCTATGCAGGCACTTAGGAGAAACTCTTACCACAAAACAATTTTCCCTGCTCCCCTTCATAGCCAAACTTTTAAAATGTTGTCTTTGGGGCCCACTCCATGGCCGAGTGGTTAAGTTCGCGGGCTCCGCTGCGGGGGCCCAAGGTTCGGATCCTGGGCGCGGACAGGGCACCGCTCGCCAGGCCACGTTGAGGCGGTGTCCCACATCCCACAACTAGAATGACCTGCAGATAAGATATACAACTGTGTACAGAGCGGGGGTTGGGGAGATAAAAAGCAGAAAGAAAGAAAAAAAAAGATTGGCAACAGCTGTTAGCCCAGGTGCCAACCTTAAAAAAAAAAAAGTCTTTATTTCTCTATCTCTTGTTCACTCTTCAACCAGCTTGCATCTAGTTGCCATCCCATTACTTCACAAAAAAAGGGAATTTGTTGAGATATTTGATGACCCTCATGTTACCAAATTTAATAAGTAATTTTCTGTCCACATCCTACACAAATTCTCAGTTGTATGTAATATTGTCAACCACTCGTTCCTTATTCAAATATTCTCTTGTCTATGACACCATGGTCTGTTGGATTCTCTCCTACTTCAAAAGACACCTTATCTCATATTCCTTTACTAGTTCTTTCTTCTCTCCCCAAAGGTTGTTTTTCTTCAACGTTTATTCTTGGGCACTCTTCTCTTTTCTCTTTCTCCTCATCCTGCTGGTCCTCCTGGGCCTCCTCTGCTGTCATCATCTTCTTCTTCTTCTTTCCTCTCTCTCTCCTCTCTATATATTCCTTTCATAGGTGATCTCATCCAATCCTAGGGTTTTAGATACCACTTTTATTCTAATGAATCTTGCATTTATTAGTTGTCTAGAACATTCTCCCTCCAACATTTCTAATTGTTAGCATCTTCTCATCCTGCTAAACCTTCAAATCTCACACTGATCACAGTCACTCAGTATTCCCTTTATTTGGTTTACTCACTTTGTTTTCCCAATTCTACCGCTAGTGTATAAGCTTTCCAAATCAGGGGCCATTTCTAACTTAATCACTGTATCCCCAACCCCTGTCACAGGCCTGCCACTTACTAGACCCTCAGTGAATATTCGTTTAAGGAATGATTGGCATCTAACCAGGACTCAGGGGCGTCCAACAGAGATACCTACTGGAAGGAGCTAGTGCGTGTGCTCGAAAGAAAACTAAGAAGACCTAGGTGGACTGGGGGTGGGGCAGCAAAAGAAGAATGTTCTATGACAGGAACAAAATACGGCGTGTGCAAACATTTGGATGGAGTATTCAGAGAGATGAGGGTAAGCGATTGGCATGGTGCTTGGCAGTTGTCTTGTTTTGAACTAGACAGTATAATATTTCAATGTTTTAGCTTTATGTTTGGTTTAAAATCTTTTAAAGGACATGCATCTGATTGTTTATTATTTCTTACAATTACCTGTTTCCTTAACCTTAATTTCCAGTTGAGACTTACTCGGCAATGTCTTAGCACACTAGATTTTAGGTTCTTCTTCTGTAAAGTACTCCATGATCTGCAAACAACCCTTGAGAATCTGCTGTTTTAGGGAATCTGTGATCACATTGTTACAGGCTAAAATCTTTATTTATGAATGTGAGAAATTTCGTCCTTCAGATTACTGTTTGAGACAAGATGTTCAATCGTTAGTTTGACATTTTGTTTAATAAAATAGAAAGCTGCTCTGTGGGAATATGGTGCACATCAGTAGAAATATGTTTTTGCCCTCTATCCTTGTGGTTGCTGCTCCTGCTGTCAGAGTTCCTGGGTGCAGGGGGACAGAGAGAAACACCAGCGGAAGGGTGAGAGAAGTAGAAATGAGATGCGGGGTGCTGAAAGCCACGTTAAGGACAAAGTCTTTGCATTTTTGTAACAACAGTTAGTAGCTATTAAATAATTTAAAGACATTCAACCCTGTGTCTCTCCATATCATCTTCCCTCTGTGCTGTCTCTGTGTCCAGTTCCCTTTGTGTAAAGACACGGACCATATTGGATTAGGGCCCACCCTAACCTCCTCATTTTAACTTGATTACCTCTGTAAAGACCCTATCTCCAAGGAAGGTCACATTCTGGGGTACTAGAGGTTAGGACTTCAGCATATGAATCTGAGGGGACACAAGCCAGCCCATAGCAGCTACCACACAGAGAATGGATTATGGAGGAGATTTGGGTTGGAGTCAAAAAGAACAGTTATGGAGGCAGTGAACAAACAAGTGAGAAATGCTGTGAGTGGCTCTTAGATCTTGGTTCTTAAACACAGCAGTAAAAAAAACACAAGTAGTTTTGAGAGATGTCTAGAAATGCAAATTGGTCATTGTTTGGATGGATGGCCAGGGAAAGGATAGAGTCAAGAATGTTTCTATAGGTTTCTAGCATAGATCACAGTGAATATTGGTACTATTCACAAGATGAGGAATACACGAAGAGTTTGAAGATGACAATTTCTCCTTTGGATGTGATGATTTTAGGAGTCTGGAGAATATCCAAGTGGAGATAACCAGGAAAATCAGGTCAGAGTCTGAACTGGAAACCAGAGTTACATAATTAGCTTGTTTATTTCCTATCTTTCTTCCCTGAAATAAGCATGTAGGCTATAACTGGTTTGTTGAGTGTTGTTTTAGCTGCATCTCACAAGTTGTGATATTCAACAAATCCATACAGAACACCTACTATGTGTCAGGCGCTACCTGGGCCATGAGGGATTTCTCAGTGCATAAACCAGCAAAATATCTTGCCTTTATTCCAGTGGAGGGAGATACAATAAAAAGTAAATGTATGAGGGGCTGACCTGGTGACGTAGCAGTTACATTTGCACACTCTGCTTGGGTGGCCCGGGGTTCCTCTGTTCAGATCCTGGGTGCGGACCTATGCACTGCTTATCAAGCCATGCTGTGGCAGGCATCCCACGTATAAAATAGAGGAAGATGGGCACAGACGTTAGCTCAGGGCCAATCTTGCTCAGCAGAAAGTGGAGGATTTGCAGAGGATGTTAGCTCAGGGCTAATCTTTCTCAAAAGAAAATTAATTTTAATTAATTAATTAAATATATAATAAATATGTCAAGTATACAATATGTTAGCAGGTAATAAATGCTATTTTAAAAAATAGCTAAATCAGGTCCATGGAATCAGAGGAGCCACAGGGCCTGGGGATGAGGGGAAGTTTGCAATATTATATAGGTTTGTAATGGGCTCTCAGTAAGAAGGAGAAATGTTAAGAAAGACATGAAGACAGTGAGGCAACTAGCCAAAGGTGTTTCTGGAAGAAGAGAGTGCTAGGCAGGCGGAAGAGCTAGAGCATAATCCTAAGAGGAGCGCATGCCTGATGCATTCTGGGGACCAACAAAGAGGCTGCAGTGGAGGGAGGAGCGGGCAAGCAGCAGGATGAGAGATTGGAGAGGGAACAGAGGGCAAGACTCTGAGAATCTTGTAGACCACTCTGGGTCTTTTCTTCTGAGTGACGTGGGAAGGCACTGCAAGCTTTTGACAAGTGGTTCATGACCCACCTTGCCACGTAAGGGATCATGTTGGCTGCGATGTTAAAAATAGAGCGCAGTGGGACAATGGTAGACCTATTAGAAGATAATATAACAGAACATGGTGGCCTACACTTGGGCAATTGCAGTGTAGGTGGTAGGAACTAGTCTTATCTGGGATAGAATTTTTAAAGGAGAGTCCTCAGGATTTCTTTACAAACTGCATGTGGGTTTAAGAGAAAAAAGAGACAAGAATGACTCTTTTGCCCTAAGAACCTAAAGACAGGGAAGCTATGAGTGGAGCAAGTCTAGTGGAAGAAAATGAAGTGTTCACTTTCAACCATGCTGTGTTTGAGATGGCTGTTAATCATGCAAGTGATTATGCTGAGTGGGCAGTTGAATAAATAAGTACCTGGTATTCAGAATAGAGACCTGTTCTAGAGATTTAAAGTTGGAATTTATGAAATGCATTTGCATTGTGCTCAGAGAAAGTGATCTCTTTTATTGAATATTTGAGATTGACTGACACTTGTTTTATGGTCTAGTATCTCAGCAGTTTGTGAATGTGCCATTCATGCTTGAGAACAATGTGTATTCTCTATTGGATTTTCATCTTGATATCTTTACCAATTTTTAATCGACTTGACTTAACAAAAAGTTATGTGTGTGTGTGTGCATAGGCTAAATTTAGAATATCTAATCTTGGATAGGTCAGATTAATTGCTAGAAAAATAAGCGTACTAGTTTTCTTTTGATCAGTATTTGGTTTATCTCTTTTCACTCTCTTATTTCCAGTTCTCAGTTTGAGGTTGTTTTGAACATCTCTCTTACAAGGAAAATATATTGGATTTTTTTCTGTTTGGTCTCTATCTACTCTGATAATCTCTGTATTTTATTATATGAATTTAATCTCTTTACAATAGTTTTGTTTTGTATTGACTTTTTATTGAATTATAACAAACATTCAGAAAACGGCACAAATCACACACATGCGCACAATGAATTTTCACAAATTGAACACCCTGTGAAAGCATCACCAATATCAGGAAACAAAATACAATCACCCCCCAAAAGTTCCCTCCTGGCCCCTTCCAGTTACTCTTCCCCACCTCGCGTATCTAGTGTCCTGACTTCTGATATCAGAGATTACCTTAGCCTGTACTTCTGAAATTTATATAATAGTGTCCCACAGTATTTTTTTTTTGTCCGAATAGATAGAGGGATGGATATGTGACCAAACAAAGCATAGCAAAATATTAATAATCTAGCCTCAGTGGCGAGTATTCTGGTGTTTACAATTAAATTCCTTTAATTTTGCTGTATTTTTGAAAATTGCCATAATAAAATGTTAGAAAAATGCTTTGTTATGTTATCCTGACTTTCTAGCAAAAGAGAGGTTAAAAGTGTAGGAATTTACCAATTTATATAGGGCCTTTCTGGCTCTCGCGTTCTCAGCAGACATCTGCGGTTTGCAGTGCCTTTGGCAAACACTTCCCCATGACTGAGAAGGACGGCTCCCTGGAGGGTTCACAACTTGCGGACTCTTTCCTAACACTCACCCTACACTCCTTATTCTGACTCTGTATTAATTGAATCATCTTCTGATTTTATTCAATGTCTCAAAGAAAAGGAAGAGAATATAGTAATTTAAACCCCATGTTTGATAATTAGTCATCTTTCACACTGTAAATTAACAAACTATTTTTCTGTTAGAAATCAGAGTTGTCTGAATTTGGTTCCCTGAGCAGCTCAGGAGAAATTGGCCATCAAGATACAGGCTCATGATGCTCAGGAAGAGTCTTTGGCCTGAGACAATCTTTTCAAGGCAAAATAGCAAACTACGAAGTCCCAGTTACGTAAACTGATGGTCTCCTATCTTCATTATTATCGTGTACGAATCAAGGATGCTGAAGGTCTCCATTTCTACGAAATTGCTTCAAAATGTATTGGGATAAAAATGTATCTGTTTATATGTAATTTCTCTTCCAAACAGAAAGTGTAATTCCCACGTCGGCAAAATAGTGCCATTATAGGCATTTTGGATACAGAAATAGCCTTGCGATAAAAATGGCTGTGGTGGTGCGATTCATTCAAGTGGGACTCTATTATCTCTCTTTTCCTCCAGTACTGTAATAGATTACTTTTCTTAAAAAATAGTCACCATGGGGCCGGCCCTGTGGCTGAGTGGTTAAGTTGGCGGGCTCCGCTTCCGCGACCCAGGGTTTCGCCGGTTCGGATCCTGGGCACAGACTTGGCAGCACTCATCACCTTTGTCGGAGTTTGACACCCTGTACTGACCGCCCTGTGCATGTATTCCCTTCTCGAATGGCTCATGCTCTGTAGCCCATGTGGGCCCCCACCCTGTGGGGATAATCTCCTCCTACAGCTCGGGCCACTCTTCTGTGTGGACTTCCCCCTCATTCTGCTTGGGCTCTGACACCCAACCTGCTCTGTCCAAATATGCCAGCACTTTGCACACTCTAGTCTCCACCTCCAACTGCCCTGCACGTGCCCTCCTCAACCTGCACAGCTCCGACATCCCAGCCCAGACCTCATCTTCTAGACAAGGCTTCTTTCTAAGTCTCAGGCATTTCCTCCTCCATTTTTGCATGGCAGTACTGGGCCCAAGACTTGGGAGCACCCCTGCCCCCCTGCCCCCGCTTCCCCTGAGCTCTCTCTATGCAGCTTCCTTCCTCCTGACATTTGGTCCTGCTAGTCTGACTCAACCTCCCCAAATCCAACTCTGTTTCCTCAAAGCAGTGACACAGCTGGGCTGTTTTGGTTTCCCCCACCCACCTGCCTCTTCAATACGGCCTAGAAACTCTCTCCAGGCAGAAAGCTGGGGGCAATTATAGGGCTTGTATCATTTCTTTCTCTTCTGTTGGTGCTGACTGTCTGAGCTGCCTGCTATCCAAAGTCTAAAAAACGTTTGTTCATATAGTCAACTTTTCTAGTTGATTTCAGGCGGGAAAGTAAGCTGGCTTCTGCTACATCCTCACAACCGAGAGCAGGAGTCATTCAATACTGTTTCATATTTTTGTACCACCTAACAAATCACAGCCAAGGGATTTTTTTATTTGTCAACAAATATTTTAAAAATATCTATTGAATAAATATTTGAAGAAATACAAAAATGCCCCATCTTTGACTCGTTTCAAGGTTGGCACTCCAAAGATCTTCTTTCTTATTCTTTAACAAAGGAAGAATAATTTTAGGCTTAAAAAATTTTGAGGCTTCATGTAAAAAGCAAAATTCCAAAATGATTTAAAATGGAAGGAATTCATTGAATTGTTTTATATGTTTGTTTTAATGTGTGTGAAGAAAAACCACAATTACATTTTCAAAGATATTCTAAAACAAAAAGTAAAATTTTAACTTACCACCAATTTTGAAGTTTATAGCTTATGTTAAGAGATTCCACGTCATAAGAGATTAACCCGAGAGAAATAATTAGGAGGCTCATTTCATTCTTGCATAGATACGATTTCTAGACACTGATGTGATGCCTCTATTCCCTCTAAAAGAAGCAATATCCACTGCTAAAGGAATGGACATACGACAATTCTACTTTACCATGAAATCCTCCAATGATAAGAAATAACTTTTGTTTCTCAGTGCTTTGCCCTCTAACAGAAACAATTACAACAGAACACTAGATTCATTTATGTTGAAATCACTATCATCATCTCACAAATTGTTGTCAAATTTATGAGATTCACAATTGTGTTCTCATTATATAATACTCAAGGCACATCCACCATCTACTGAGAGCCGTTCGATTGTAATCAGACTGCAGTAGCAACATCAGAGCCACAGCTTCAGAGCACCTCCTGAATCACAGTTCCCAATTATATAACTTTCCAACTGAATTTAATATTATAATTATAGTTCAGTAATTAATAGCATCATGGAATCTTTTTCATTTACAAATTAGAACAATCTTAATCATAATATCGTATTTGCTAACCATACTAAAGAATGAAAAAAAGCTGAACTGCCTTAAAAAGGAGGCACCTTTCTGTGAGCGTAACAGAGCAACATTCAACGTTAGGAAGCAGGAGAAATGTTTGATATTAGGAAGCTTTTTCCTAAGAAATTCATATCAGGAAAAATATAGCTACAATGTGAATGATGAAAGAGAGGAAAATATAGAAAGACAAAATTATTTTATTTTAATGAGTATTAATAAGCAGGAATTTTCACTAAGGAAAATATCAACTTTAAGATATATGATAAAATGCAGTGGGTCCATGGGGCTGGCCTGGTTGGATAGTGGTTAAGTTCTCACATTCTGCTTCAGTGGCCCAGGGTTCGCAGGTTCAGATCCCAGGTGCAGATCTACACACCACTCATCAAGCCATGCTGTGGAGGCGTCCCACATACAAAATAGAGGAAGATTGACACAGATGTTAGCTCAGCAACAATCTTCCTCAGGCAAAAAGAGGAAGATTGGCATGGATGTTAGCTCAGGGACAATCTTCCTCACACACACAAAAAATGCAATGGGTACTTTAGGCAAGGGAAGAAAACAAATAAGACTTTGCTGTTCAATACAAAGCACAAATATGATGGTGCTGATAGATAATTTTCCAGAACTTAGATAGAAAATCTATATTATTTCATATAGTAAATCACATTTCTTTCCTTTACTGTGGTATTGAATGACATTATGAATCTCTCCTCTGCTAAATGCTAAATTTTTCAAAAACCCTTAGTGTTGCCCGTCAGTCCTACCCTTAGACACAGGCAAAAGAGGCTTCTGCTTTGGGCTCTATAGTTTAGAGGACCCACATATCATAAACAAAATAAAGGAACAGGGGCCGGCCTCGTGGTGTAGTGATTGGGTTCAGCCCGCTCTGCTTTGGTGGCCAGTGTTCAGGGCTTCGGATCCTGGGTGCAGACCTACACCACTTGTCAGTCATGCTGTGGCAGCAACCCACACATAAAGTAGAGGAAGCAGTGGCATGGATGTTACCTCAGGGCTAAGCTTCCTCAAGCAAAAAAAAATGGAAGATTGGCAACAGATGTCAGCTCAGGGCTAATCTTCTTCAGCAAAAAATAAATGAAAAAATAAAGGAACAAATACATTTACTAAAGAACATATGGGCACCTCTGAACATGGGCTCCTGCTCCCAGTGCTGGCAGGATGTGGCCTGAACAACATCCTCTCCTGTTTCTGAAACTATTCAGGCTCCAGTGTAATATTTCTCACATCTTAGTCCATACGTCCTTGTAACAAAAGGTGGCTGCATCTGAACGCCATGAAGCTCTGTGGTTGTGCATTTCCCAATATCAGAAATAGGTAGTGCCTTTGTTAGGGTGAAGAGGATTTGGGTGACAGCAATGCTTAGGTAAGAGAAAGGCTAATTAATTAAAACATTCTTCTTCCTAGATAGTATGATTCTTGAATAATGAAGTATCAGTTCCTACCAGCGTCAAGCATCTATGTTCTTACTTCTTTTTGTGTTTCAATTTGTGGTTCTGAACTACTCATGAATTAGCATAATACCCACATCAGTTGCAGACAGTGGGTGAAGAACACTTTGCAGTACTCCACAAGTCATATCACTCTTAAATTTAAATATGTGTGCAACTAGATGTAAATACATGAAGCATGAAATCAGTTCTTTCACTGGCAACTAGGTTAACATTGAATGCTAGAATTGTGAATAGTGTTACTTTAATCAAATACTTAATAAAATTTAAATGAGTTTTTAAAACAAATTAATGTCGGCTTTGTTCAAATAATTCTGTGTTTTTTATCATTTAGATATTTTTAATAATTTAAAAGAAAAATACCCTTTTTAAAGTACATATAAATGCATTGATGTTTTACTGAAACACAATAAACATCCAGGAAGTACACACATTATAGCTCTGAGAATTCACATTAACTGCACACCCAAATAACCAGTGTCCAGATCAAGAAAGAGAGTGTTGTCTGCACCCAGGAGCTGCACAACGCTTTCTTCCAATTGCTACCCCTTTCCCCAAGGTTAATCATTATTACATCATTACAATCCCTTCATCTTCTCTAAATAACACATAATATCAATAATTATAGGAGTAATATTCCCTCATATTCACAGGTGCCCCCCAGACTCAAAAGGAGGGCATGATACAGGGAGGGGGAATTGTGAGGAGCATACTACAATTTTGCCTACCACATTAGGCGAGCCATTTTCAGGTGCTATCTGTTTTACAGAAACAAAGTCAATTCATCAAGATCACACACACAATGGGTGATAAAGCTGAGACCAGAAATATAAGTATTCTAACGCAAACCAGTGATCTTCCTACTATATTAAACTAGGTTGGCCCTGTTCATCGTCTTCCAAATGTCTTTACGTTTGTCTGTATATTAACACCATTTAAATATGGCAACTGGAACTAACAGTTTAGGAATATAAGGATTTCCTTTAAAAAAATAATTGTATAGACCTTCGACATTAGAGAACTGATACTTTTATTTCATCAGACTATAGCAGTAATCATTATGCATACTGAGTAATAGATATTGTTAAATAAGTCTGTGCCTTCAACTCCTCAGAGGTCCAGAAAACCCAGGTTGGGCACTGCTCTAAATGGCATCTGTCTAGTAGAGAGTAGAATGGACTCACATCTCTTGTTTTAGTCTGAATTCATATTACTTTCAGTGCTTGCCCACATTTTAACCACCAAGTGAATTAAAGGACCTCTGACGCTGTGCTCCCTCAAAGATAGTTTTTCAGCAATCATGACAAATAATCCTTTCCTACTTAAAATGTTTTAGGACAATGACTTAGGAAATTTTCAACAAGAAGCATGGATTGACAAATTCGCATATACCAAAGTGTGGCTGGAGCAATTTCCTACTTAATGTGATATACAAAGTACTCGTCAGCTTTAAATATATATGAAACAAGTATTCTTTGCTTTTATTGACACAATCTTTGCTCCACTTAAGAAAAAATAAGTGGCATATGAGAGCCCAGGCCCCAATTGAGGAACACAAGGCCTGGGTTTTTGCTTATGCAGAGGTTAGAATCAGATCCTCTGAGTGGCACTTCCAGCCTCATTCTGCAAGAATCTACCCGACGGGAGACTTGAGACACTGCCGAGACCACCGGAGGCAGCTCTTCATCCCACATAAGTTCCCAGTTGTTTCAGTCTGCCAAAATAAGAAGGTAATAATTGGGGTAGGAGACAGACAGCCAGGCACAGAGAATTATACCAGGTTCACTGTGCCAAGATGCAAAAATGTGCTAAAATATCTCAGATGCTCCCTGAAGCAGCCACGGAAAACACTATCCACTTGCCCTCATCTGGAAACCACAAGTGCTTCTTATAGAATGTTCTGTGGCTGATGCTGGCAGGGGTAAGTTTCCACACAGCAAATAGAGTAAATAAATGCAGTCTTCGCTTTTTAAAAGTTAACTAACATTGCTGATTTCCAACTGCTGTAGAAACACACAACTGTCAAGATGTCCCTGGGAGAATTGTCATTCTTCTATTTCATGAAATCGATGATATTAATCTACTTAAAATTATTCAGCAACACACCTAAAGCCTCAGAGTAGACAGAGAGAGATCTTTTTTGAAGATAAGTAAAGCAATGTTGATGTGTTGTGGCTCTTCTTCCCATTGATTTCCATTCTCTGCAGTAACCATAGACTTCTGGAGTTGGAAGAAATCTCAGAGATTGGGCCTCCTGCGGCCCTTTTTCTGAGCTTTTCCAGAGCTAGGACATGAGCCTCTTGATTCTTGTGTCACAAAATCAGCATCAGGTTATACATATACTCCCTCCAAACCACGTTCTGCCCTCAGTTCAGTTGAGGACCCCACCCTCCACCAATCTCGTGTCCCTTTTCACTGAATAGCTGAAGGACACTTGAAACTGTTCCTGTACATCTGTGGCTCAAACACACTTCCTTTGTAGCCTAATGCCAGTCCCCCCTCTCACCCAGTAGATCCCATAGCCAAGGTGACATGACATTTCTCTTTCCTTAACAAACTCTATCTTATCAAGAGTGACCACAGGCCTGCTGATTCTGATGTGATCAGCAACTGCAATATCATGGGGAGCCTTCGAAGTGTCTGCCAAGAGCCCCCAAAATCTGTCGAAATTCTATCTCCTTTAGGGCAAGTTCTGAAAATGTTTCAGTTCTCCTGAAAATTTTTCCAACAGTTTGATTCCTCATAAGATAACAAATCTTCCGGGTAATTTCTCTGCAGTTCTATTTCGCATTAAATCTTGCCATTATTGCTTCGCTCCCATTGTTTTTGCATTTACACAAGCCCTTTTGCTTCTTCTCCTCATCACTATCTTATCTTTCTTTTTCTCTTACAGATTAGCACTACCTTAAGATAACGACCTCCATCTTTTTTCTGCTCTGAAAGCCCTGACCCATTGGGCCCAGTGGGAGTTCTTCATCTGAAAATTCTGGAGACCTACCAACTGCTAGAAATTTTCTGCAAAAAAATGTGTATATGTGCATATTTGCTTTTATCTAAAGAATTAATCACAGCTTTAATCAGATTCTCAAAAGACTGACATCTAGAAAAAGGTTGGGATTGATTATTCTGTGACAACAGACCCATACAATTCACTCACTTTTTGCCTCTGTGACTCTTTTTGTCTCTCCTTCCATTGGTGACAGCCCCTCCCCTTCCCTGCTGCCCACACCTCAAGCACTCATCAGCCTACAGTATGGAATACACATGCCCCTCATTTTTCTGTGGCACCTGTAAGCATCCAAAGGATTATCGCCAGTTTAGCCTGAAACTGTACGTCGAAGATTTAGTATGGGATGATTATGACTAAAAGGGACACTCTCTCCAGAACAGTAACTCTGTCTGATAGGTAAAAGCAGGTCATGGATCATGGACTCAACACAGTCTGGGAGGGGCCCCTGTCTTGGTTATTAGACATTATGCAAATAGTCAACATAATACTGCTAAACTTAGAGACCAGAAATAGCTCGCAAATATACATTCACGAGTGTACAACCACAAAGCTCGATGTACAAATTTAAGATTAAATTGAGGGGGAGGCAAGGGAGGAGAGGAGGCTGGGTTACTCAGAAAAGACTGGGTTGCAGCCACCGGCATACACTGCCAAATCTAGTCAGTGAAATAAACCTTGTGCTTTTTTGATCAAGTATTCCCCAGTCGCGTACTGTTCTTAGAGAGATTGGCAGGCTGCCTATATTTTATACAGTTCTAATTAACTTTCAAAGCAATTTTCAGAAAGTAACAAACTGAGGAAAGATTGTATATAAGCTGGAAGTTGCTTATTTATTACTTTGGTGAATGTAAAGACAGCTAATATATTTCCCCAGGAGAAATTATTATCGGCACTGTATCATTATAATCTCACATGACAGCCTAACCAAAGGGCCTCTTTTTATTTACTTCGTAGTGAAAATGAGAAAAGCATGAATAACTTATTAATATATCCATGACTGATTAGTTACCTGGTATTCAAGAAACCGGTTATGAATATCAGCTTCTGCTGTAACAAAATGTTTGTTTCAAATTTATTTCTTCAATATAAAACCAATGTAATGAATCACATGCCTTACACAGACAAATGTCAGAAAATAAAGGTGATTTCAGCATATTATTATCAGCAGAACAGTAATTTGAACAAACACTCCGTGTTTTGAATGTTGCCTGTAGGTGAGAAACTTCAATGTGTGCAACACTTTAAATGAGGCTCAAGGTCGCCTTCCAACAATGGGCTATGATTGATGGCCTGGGCATTTCTAGTTCTCCGTGATGCTACACCAAAATAGCAGTTACAATGACTTTTCTCTATGTGTTGTCAAACGCCAGACGTTGGACACTGCTGTTAGAGGCAAAGTTGGGATGTCAGTAAGTTTTTAAGGGGACCTTGGGATTCATTTGGTGATATGTTGGGCAGAAATTTAATTTTTGATGTTTTTACCTGACTCTCTCTAGTCAGTAAAATAAATATGCAGTTGATTTATGAAAGATTATTTTAACCCTTAATTGTCATTGCACGACTTCTTTAGACAATAAACAGATTTGAACGCAGGCTAACATTAGAGGGCACATTTTTGCCTCAGTCCAGTGGTTACAATTCCATGGTAGGCATAAAAAAAAAGATCTATCTTGCTACTACAGACAGTGTCTACCCTGAGGTATTAAGTTACCATGCAGTGATGAATATTTCCAAGACTTTCAGCTTTACTGAACATCTGCTTTTCACAACCACATTTTAAGGGGAAAAAATCTATGAGACAGAAAAACATACAAAATCCCCGGGACAGGAAAAAGTTCCTTCTCATCTCTTCCACAAACCAGCACCAGATTCCAAATTGAAACCACCGATCACAAGAGGACATTTTCAAGGATGTTGCTTTGCACCAGTCCCTTTTATGAAGCATAATTTGGGGGCGAAGGTGAGTATGGTTTGGAGGACAGCTTGCAACAATCAGAGTTTCCAAAACAGAACAGAGGGAGGCCAAAGGGATCAGACAAACAAAACTTTTCTCCTTCTCTTCAGGGATCAAGCAGATCCTGTTTCGTTTCTAAGACGCATATATCAAGTTGTCAGTCTTTTGCTACATAAAGTGGTAAAAGAGCTGGAGTCACCCAGACAGAAAAATCTGCAGAGAAAACTCTGGCTGTCAACGAAGTGGGAGATGCCACAGCCAGCCTGCCCTTCATGGCTGAAAAAACATGCGTGCCTTGTCTTACCTAAAGTCAGGGTACTTGGCCCCTTTTCACAGATTATGTAACACTTTCCTGAAAAGCGAGGAACACTACCCACTTCATTGTGTGAGTGACAAGATGAAGGCCATCCATTGATCCCTATAGACATGAGCCGGGCACACAGCTCTCATTCACGGTGCTGTGAAAAGAACCCTGTGTGAGTTATCACTGAAAATATTTTCCCTTTGGATTCAAGTGCCTTGAGTCCTCTATTCTGAAGGTTCTCTCCTGGTTTATATGTCCAGGAGGTTTCCGTGAGCAGAACAGTCTTGTTCTTAATGCTTTGAGACAGACCACATCCACCAACATAAAATCAGAGCAACATTCTATTATGTTTACTTCATATTCTGTTAAGAATACAAATATATTTCATTTTTAACGTTACAATAGTAATACAGTCATATCAGTTGTGGGATAACAACAACTGATGACCCCCCAAAACCAAAACAATAAAGAATCACAGAACTTCAGAATTTTTAAGCTAAAAATAGTTTAGGGGTGTTCAATTTTAGACCCTGCATTTTACAGAAGAGGGAAAAGATGTTTGCCAAATGTCTTAGGGCTTTCTCCCCTGTCGTGGATTTTCCCCTTTCTACTGAGACATTGCCATGAATATGCAAACATGTTCTGTGGTCTTCCTATTACTTAAAAACAAACAAACAGAAAAACAGCCCCCTCCCATCCCCTCTATTTCCCCTTAAGTGCCACCATATTCCTCTCCTACCTTCACAGCAAAGCCTCTGGAAAGAGGTATCTGTGGAGGTTGTCATGACTTTCTCATTTCAACATCTCTGCCCCCCTCGCTGCGCTCAGGTTTCATTTCCTATCATACTGCGGAGGCTGCTCTTGTCACGTCATCAAAGATCTTCATGTTGCCAGCACCCAGCTATGATCTTCTTCTATGATTTATGTAAGAGCAAAACGGATATGTGCTAAGAATCATTTTGTAAATATCTCTTTCATTGATGTATGGAGCCTATTATATTATAGAAATATGTTGGACTATGTTAAATATGATAGAAGTAGTTGAAAAGAATTTATCAAATGTTTACTGTATATTGAACACTATAACAGACATCAAAAGAAGGTTAAAAATAATGTTCCCAGGGAAGTTTTCTTTCTATTTAAAAGGACAAAATAGGGACATCTACTAAAATATAAGGGCAATTATCAATTTTATCCACAAGAGCAAACTGATAAGAACACAACAACTGTGCGTGTTCAAGTGAGTTAGGATACAAGACTAAACAGAAGCACACAGGAGGCCTGTACGCTCAGGAGATGGTCTTCACTTAGCAGAAAGTTGAGCCAGGAGTAGAAGGAGGTAGTGAAAAGGAGGAAATAAGCACCCTTACTAAACACCTGACATTAAACTCGAATAGTATACTATTGTATTTCCATTCAATTGACTCCCATGTTTTCCTCAAGATTCAGCTTAAACAGCTAAAGCCTCGTCTCCTGAATCATCCCCTGCCCCACATCATAGACCCTCTCCACTGCCTCACTTTACACACTGCGTTGTCGTCACCTCACAACGTGTCTGTTTCCCCCATTCAACAGTGAGCTCTTCTTCCTCCTGTACCACAGTGACAACTGAGCAGTGACTGGCACTTAGAGCTGATCAAAAAATGCTTGCTGTTTGACTCTTAATGCATGCAACAACCCTGAGAGGAAACTATTACCGTTGTTAATATCACAGAGAGAAAACAGAGAATCCTAGAGATCAAAGAGATCCTAACCCTTAAGGAGCACAGCTATGACTTTACGTCAAACCCAAGACTTTAGGACCTGAAGCCCAAGCTTATTCTATTATCCCGTGTTGTCTTCTGAGCAGTATTCCTGAAAAATAGCAGATAACTCATTCCAGGGTTGTAGACAGGAATTAGTAAGTAATATGTGAGAGACAGAAATCAGATTGATTTGTTTAAAGCACAGGGTCTCTGTTGAAAAATCATGGAAACTGTTGCTTCTTCTCATGTTTTGCCATAAGCTTTGGCTCTCTCTCTCTCTCTTCTCTTCCTGGGTGACCTCAATGACCCCAATAAATTCAACTGTCATCTGTATACTGATGATTCCAAAACACATATCTCTAGTCCAGATTGTTCTCCTGAGGCTCTGAACCATATATCCATTTGCCTCCTAGACGTCCCCCTGGATGCCGCTGTGGGCCACTTAACTTGATGAGGAAGTTTAAGAGTCTCCAAATATTTTTAAAGACTATCACATTTTAAGAATTAGACTAGATCAGTAGGTTCCTGAGGAAATTACTGGAATGAATGATTCAAGTTATAGATGTCAGTTTCACCTGTACATAACGAGACACTTAATATGCCACTGAAATCCACCCTAATTTTCCCCAGCTTAATTTTCAGGACATCACGTGTTCAGCTATGTGCTCTAATCACATCCAACTACTTTTCTTCCCTGACCGTGCCCACACTTTTACGCTTTGATGCTCCTGCCCCGTTGTCTACACAGATTATACACCTACTCACCCTCGTTCTATCAGTCAGGATCCAACCAGGAAAATGGAAACACACTAGGTATTGCAATAGAGGGATTTAGGACAGAAATCAGCTTACACATGCTGTGAAGGCCTGAAAAAGAGGACACTGAGGTAACCCAGAAATGATAATAGTAGGGAGAGCTCCACTTATCAGATCCAAAGAACTTGAAGGAGAGCCCCGTAGAGTTAGCACTCAGACTTCTGAGGTGAGGATCCTACCTGGTTGCTGCTGGAACCTCAGAAACTGAGAGGAAGGGCCCTGTGGAGCTGGAGCACAAAGCTCCTGCTCATACCTCAATGGGACAGGATTGATGCTCCAGTCCTGTAAGAAACAGGAGGTTGGAACTCATGCTCACTGGGTTTTGATTTCAAACCAAGGTCTACAGAAACCAGTGCCTGGTGCTCCAGCCCTAAACACACCACAACTCCCACTCCTTGTTTCTCTCCTTTGCATTCCATTCTACATACTGCTGCCAAAACGCTCTCCCTGGTGACACCACACTGACTATGCCGTACCCTTTCCTAAATCCCTATAATCATTCCCTGTTGACTACCATTTAAATACATGTCCTCTCTCCTGTGCTGAAGGCCTTCTACACCCTTCTAGCCCTTTTCTCTGTTCCCTAAGTGGTCTCTAGGCTCCCACAGGACCTCATTCATGCTTAGAAATGCTGTATGTTTTCTATCTTCAACATCTGATAGGCCACAGATCTCAGCCTTGTCTTGTCTCTTAATTTATTTTCAAAAAATAACGCTCATGTATGCAAAAGTCACCTGGGTTTTCATCTCTGAGAGGTCACAACCAGAGTGAATGAAGTCTCTGCTATACAATTAAAACTTGGCATAGTTTCATTGAAAATAAGGGGCCTAATTTTAGCCAATTAAAACTCAAGTGCCAACTAAATGTGTAACTGAGACTGAAAGAATTTAACTCTGTCAAGGCAAAATTTTTACACTTTTCTGATTTTCATATACACTGTAGACTGGTTAAAGGGGGTAATTTCTAAATTCTCTGCAACTCAACACTAAGATCCTGGTTTGGGGCCATGTGCACATACAGTCGGTGGAACTGAGGTTTACTGCATGCGAGTTGCAGCATTTCAGAAAATTATAAGGCAGCATTTTTCCTTATTTGCCCTTTGAGTTGCAAAACTAGTTTTCAACAGGAAAAGAAAATTTGTTACTTACTCTTGAAAGGTGTCTCTTCAATGTGTGAAAATACTAAGGTGAAAATGTCAAATATTTCACATTTCCTTGAGCCTGTGAAATCTAAAGGGATGTGAGATATAGCTTTATTCAGATGATTCAGATTGGGGGTGTAGGAGCATCTCCTGCCCATGTGTGTCTCCTAATGTTCCCCTGTCATTTTACTTTTTAAAAGGCAAATATTAAAGATTTTGCTCTTCCCTTTGAGGTACAAAACTACTATTATTTCCCTTTATGTAGAAAAAGATAAAAATTACCCTCAAACTCTGAATTTGTGATTAAAAAGGGCAAATCTTATATGACACTTAATTTCTTACAGCACTTTAAGTCCAGTTTCTTTGTATAAGTTCCAGATCACCTTCTGAATGATGAGAACCTAAATATGAGTACTCTTTTTTTTTGCCAAGAATTTGCCTATATATCCAAATTATGTCAATCCATAGCTTATTCAACTTTCAGAGTAAGTTACTCTTTCATTTAACCTACCTTGGGTACCTACCTGCCACCTGCTCTGTATTAATGCATAATTCCTTATGTCATTTCTGGAACTCTTCCAACAGTTATGGGTCACAATGACAATATGCCACTCCATTGGCTGAGCACTTGTTTGCAACAATGAGCTACACATGTTGGCCAATACTGCCACAATTTAACGCTTCTGTTCCTCTTGGCACATCTGAATGGGTGGCATCTGGTCCAAATTTTGGGTCCCTTTGAGGATGCGTGATAGGTAACTCTCATCTGGATAGCAGAGACACTTGACCAGCCAATTACGTATTCTGGAATCCAGGAAGTTTATGTAGGTGAGGATAATTAGTCTTAAAAATAAACTCAGAATAAAAAGCCTCAGGAAGTGGAAACCAGCCAGGATCCCATCTAATAAAAATAAATCGAGTTGAATTTTAGATTTTTGGAGGTTTAAAAAAATCATTTACATAAAAATTTCCTTGAGTTTGAGATTATGTTTTAATAACACCTGTAAAAGCAATGTTGACCACTATTGTATTGTATTGAATTGCTTTGGAGGAACTGGGTATTCAAAATGCTAAGTAAGTAGGTCTTGATTTTCCAAGCTAGCTTACTCCCTCCTACCGGCAGACAGCTCACAGCATATTCCTTCTCTAAGTGCAAGTGGAACTTCCACGCCGGGGGCAGGCACCTCTCCTTCTTCCCTGCAGGCACCCATTTTACCATAAGGTGTTCCAAACAGAATATTTTCTTGGTTCTTCATGGTAACACTACTATTGCTTATTTATTATTTACAAAAGGAGAAAGGCATATTTTAAATTCTACTTTTCCAAATTTATTCTTATTCTACACAGGATTATTTTAAAACTATCTTCAAACTATTCAAATAAAGCTAAATTACAAAAATGGGATGGGAAATATATTTTCTTAACAAGATTTTGCACATGAATAGTAAGCCTGAGTAAAGGTTTCAAGCTATATTTTTTGTGTCCTACCATTGAGAGACTGTACAACAGAAAATAAATACTTCCAATGAGAACTGTCAGTGCTTTTCTTGAATTGAAAGTAGACAGTCTTGTCAGAGTATAAACACTTGTTTTATGTTATGAATTTACTCTGAAAGAATTTTTTACTTTTATTAGCAGAACTAATTTGGAAATATAGAACTTGACTCAAAAACATAATGCCTACACAGACGTTAATAGTGCTACTTTGTAAGTGATAATTCTGGATTTTTGAAGGAAAAATGTGTTATAAAATGTTTCATTGTGTCAATCTTATATAATCAAAATCAAATTATGTCAGACATTTTAGATGAATTAAATCGAAGGATTTCAAAATTATATACCATTGTATAAAATATTTACCATACAGAGTAAACAACATAAACATGGGAAGAGAAGTAGACCAAAACAGGGACTGTGAGAAGAAAATAGCCACAAGTCTAATTTGAACAAAAAAGATGCAAAACTTTTACACCTGGAAATTATAATTATCATCAAGTTCAGGATTAATCTCTTGTCCAACTGAACACAATGACAGAAAAAAAAATGGTAAAAGTATTAAGTTGAATGTGAGAAATAGAAACATGAACATACTATTTTAAATAACTCTCAGACAATATCAAACGGAATCTAGGATCTGTCACTTCTCTTGTTTCAAAAGAAATAAATATTAGGAGCAGACAGACTCTGAAAAAGATTTTCCTCCTGTTACTAATATATTAAAGATTTTTATAGCCAGGCCCTCCCACAGGGTAAAACCAACACACCTGATTTCCCTGGCATTATACTAGATTACAGCTGGGAATCAGTCACCGTCTTGACTCTTAGATTCAACAGCCATATTTTCATAATTACTCAAAAATGTTAAACAGATCTGTAAGGAAATAAATTGGGAGACAGTTTGAAAATGATCAATAATAATAACAACGGCTAATAGACCGTTTGTTAAGTTACACATAAGGTCATCACTTTGAGTGCATTATCACATTTCCTCTATCAGATTAATATCAGACGGAGAAGTAGACATTATTGTGACTATTTTTCAGATAAGGAAATTGAGGTATCAACCGTTCTTCAATTTGAGGTGTGACATATTATGATTAAGATGGCTTTCAAACTAGCACTGACTGAGAGACTGTATTCTATTGTGACTGTAGAAATTTGGATTTAGACCTAAGCACAGTAAAATAACATGTATAATCATATACATCAACTTTTTTATCTCTCCTTTTGTCTCCAAAACTCGATAAAAATCACAGGGAGCTTAAACGGAAGATGCGTCTGAGAAACTCCCATCAAGAGCACATCCCAGCTTTTCAACGATTGTATAAGCCAGCGTTTGTTAAGTGCTTCCTCTGTCCCAGGAACTCTTTCAAGTGTTTTACGTGTAGTAACTCTTTTCATATATGACCATCTTATGAAGTGAGTATTTCTTATCTCCTTTATACCAAAGGGTAAATAGAGAGAGAAAGCCACGTGGTCATATGGCCTCAACAGTGGCAGAGGCGAGATTCACATCTAGGCATTTGGCTCCAGTGTCTGCCTTCTTAACCATCATATAAGGCCTCTTTTACATTGACACTGATTTTACCTAAATGACATTTCCAGAGATACTTCCAGGGATCTGTGGCTGACAATGTAGAACATACACAGAAATTAGTGGGAATGACACTTACTTAGCACCCACTCTGCATGCCAGTTCCAATGCTGAATTACATAGGTTTAATCAAAATTTTTAAGTTAGAGAGTAAGTCTACCCCTCTCAAAAATCAAAGGATTTTAAGAGCCGTCATAATCACAGGTGTCACACAGCATGCTTTACATGAGTACAATGCCTCGATCAAAGTCAACGTCTGCTAAACATGAATGGGATGCCAGAAATCTCCAACTCCAGAGTGGATGGTTTCTTCATTATACTCTGCAAAAAGCGTAAAAAGTCTTCTTACTTAAAAATATTTGAGGAAATAAAATGTTAACAGAATATTTGAATACAGATTCAAGGCAACAATGAAAGTTGTATCACATTACATTCTCTGCCAACAAAATGGCTAACTCCCGGTACATCCTCAAAAAAGTCAAATATATACAAATACGTACATCCATAAATATTCACATTGAATAAAGAAGAAACTTGGCTATTTCTCCATTCTTCCAGACTACTTTTTTGCAAATTTCTTCCATATATCTTCTACTCAGGCCAAATGAAACTACTTCCTACTTCCTAAATACCCTATATCCTTGGAAATTATTTGGAACGGCTTTACATTCTTTGGAATATCTTTCTCATCATGAAATCCTATTTATCCTTCAAGACAGTTTACAAATCTCACCCCCTCGGACAGTGCTACACCAACTTCTCTAATTTGTCAAGCTGGCAATTATCATATAGCAATGATATTGTCTCATATGTATTCCTTTATATATTTGTCTCTTACTAGACGGACTGTTTCTCAATGCGCAAACTATGTTCCTTTGCTTCATTTAAATTTTTTTAACCACATTATCTTTGATTCATCTTCTCCTAGAATTAAAAGGTCTGCATCATATGTTGATTATTATAGGGGTAGTTTTAAGAGTTCTAAGAGAACAGATATTTTAGACAATTTTGTTGATTTGCCTCTTTGTCTTTGTTTTGTGCTTTTGTTTTTACTTTCAATGACTATTCCAGTTTTTAGTCGTCTCTCCCTGCAGACTTTATTTCTGGTATTTTTATATTTAGTTCTCTAGAAATATTTCTTTCTCTCATCCATCTTTCTTTTTACCTTGTTCATCACTCAGTGGTATTTGTTGAGCAAGATTACGGAAGCAGCAGTAATGAATCGATGATCCTTGCCTTCATAAAGCTTATATTTTCACTCTGTGATTTTTTGCATGGCTTTCTCCTCCATTTCTTCTATTATCTTAGTCAGAATATTAAATAGTTTTGTAACACTTCCTCTGGTTCTTATATAGAAATGTTTTCAGAGATGTGAATTTGTTCTGAATGTTCAGAGAAATACTCTATCTCCTTTCTGCAGGTTACTGTGCGTAGCTCCTAGTGGGATCGCTGGCGTCTATCAGCTTTTCAACTACTATGGCTCTTCCACCCTGATCAAAATCTGCTCCTTCCCCTACTGCCTGGTTGTTGACACTGTAAAGAGACCAGTAACTGATAACACGAAATCCCCAGTATAAACTCTTATAAGGATAGTTCCTAGATCTGTTCTATGTTTCAGGCACGTACAGCATTACCACCAGCGCCTCCTCTACCTCATTGCTCACCCGCCTCTCTGACCCCTGCACAAATCTCTGTCCAGCAGTCTCACTGGATGTAAGAAGAAAGGCACAACTGTGGAACAGTGGGGTAGGATGAGGAAGCAGCATTCTGGCTGTCTCCAGAAAGCAGTATCCACACATTAAAGGGATGCTTTTACTCTCTTAGTTGGTATAATCTTTGTAGTTCCACCCAGTAGACAGACATTGAGAGAATGGCAGGCTTCCTAAAATCTCTAAGTCAAATTCTCAGTTTTCTGAAATTATGGGCCCCATATGAGATGCACATTACCCTGTGCAATCTACTTCCAATAAATTTGTTGTTAATGAACATTTTCAGATTCTGGCAAAGGGTTGATTACTACTTCTAGTGTTTATTATGAATATTTTCATCATTATCTGTGTCTTCATAATTATTTTAGTGAGCAGTTAGGAGAGTCAGCATTAGAACCTGCAAGAGATATACCATTTTCAAACTGAAGTCTAACTTTTAAATTTTAAAGCTAAAACATTCAAATTCTCTGATTCCTATTATGACAATTAAGCTTTAAACCAAATAAGGAAGTGGTTTAAATTGTGAAAATAGAATTTTGCTGTATATGACATAGAGAACCTATGAAGTAGAGAAGTGTAAGTGTCAAAAACTGTGAAGGAGCTATAAAGAGTTTTACCTTATTTGGAAGCTAACCAATTAGCCTACTGCAGCTACACTCATGGCAGAAGATATGAGAATCTTGGGTCAGAGACAAAGAAAAGTTTATTATTCACAACAGTAGTAGTAGCTAGAGCATCATCACTTTTACACCAGTTTCCTGAGGCTCAGTTCCCACAAGACAATGCAACAAGGGCTAGATGCATGTATCAAGGGTATGTGCAGTAGGTCATGGTACAGAAGAGGAATTTCAAGCTTAGGAAATGCTAATATTTTATAATGGACTAAAAGCAAGCCTACCCAGCCTTTTCTCCAGAAGGAGATACTATCTTTATTATACTAGAGAGTAATTATGCTTTCCCTTTGCTCTGGAAGGAGATACTATAACTTCCAAGACTGCATTATACCAACATCCTTGAAAAGATAGTCCAGAATAAATGGCTGCCGTTGGCTGTGCTGATAAGCTGTGCAGAAATTCAAGAGAGCTATGGAGTATTGTCTCAACAGTAGAGAAAGAAAAATAATTCACATTTTTAAAGCAATTATTATAATCCAGGTGCAGCAAGAAGTGCTTTATGCACATTTTTTTATTAAATCTTCACATCTTATGAAGTATGAATCATAACGTTTGTTTTACAGAATCTCAGCTACACTAAGTCATCTTCCGAAGTCACCCATCTGCTAAATATAGTCGGAATTTGAACCTAGATTTACCTGACAATGAGTGCCTTCTACTTTAAGTTGGAGTTTAATTTCAGAAAGTAGATCCTTTTCGAGAAAAATATGTTACCACATTTTTCAATGAAAAAGTGACCAAAGTTTAATGGAAAAAAATAATTACTTGATAAGAGAGAGTTTTCTTTAAGTTTATAATTTTTCTTTTAAAGTTTGCAAAAAAGTATTTAGCTGATATTTCTAGAAGCTTCCACCCCAGAGAAAGAATGAAGCTGAGTGACTGTTTAACTGACAAGGAGCAGCTAGAGGCTGCCTCTTCCGGAAATTGCCAGGAGCTCAGTACCTTGGACATCTCCCCAACATGTATGGAGCTTACAACTCCGTGCACATTAACGTTGTTCTAGAGAATGAAAAAATCCTATTCCTT
Organism: Equus przewalskii; assembly: GCF_037783145.1. Lineage (NCBI taxonomy): Eukaryota > Metazoa > Chordata > Mammalia > Perissodactyla > Equidae > Equus > Equus przewalskii. Next base: position 107,230,927 of record NC_091832.1, on the reverse strand, counting down.
TCCATTCTTGCACCAAAAAGCAGTATATTACCAACAACATCTGAAATTATCTTTGCTGTATACCAATTGATACCTTTGAGATTTTTCTTAAATAACTCTAAAATTTGGGTAAAGAGTGACTGTCCAGAAATATAATTCACCTTATTTAAAATAACAAGTACACTTCCCCATGAGCACTTCCTAACTCATATCACTTATCTTCCTCCACAGCACTTATCACCAACATATTACATATTTTATTTGATAGCTTGTCTGCCTCCTACAATTAAAACATAAGCTACGTGAAGGCAGATATTTCCATCACTTTTCTTCATGCCCAGATTATCCTCTATGCCTAAAACAGAATATAGTTTGAATGAATGAAAATGGCTGGATGGTTCTCATGCAGTAATTTAGGTGTTATATAAAATGTTTCTCATTTAATCTGTAATCACATTCCAAATGTTACCATTAATGTAAAAAAAAAGTGAGCTTTTGCTGGTTTAAGAATTCATATTTTACATTTACATGTTTATATTTGTGCTTTGTGAATTTCCAAAAATTATAAGTTTACTGAAGCAATAAATAAACCATTTTAAAAAGACTGATACTGTTAAAGTGGAGACACAATAAACGAGGTGGTTTTTAATTCTTTCCTAAAATAATGGCATTGGTTCTTTTTTGTTCCTGAATCTATTTCAGATCCCCAAAAACCAAAAATGTGACACACACCTTATAGTTCCCAACTTGCAAGAACATACATGCAGAATAGAAGGAGAAGCCCTCAGGCTGTTTTAATGTTGATTATCTACACTCAGCTGCAATTCTTGCAAGAACTCTTGAGACTGACCTAGTTCTCAAGGTGTTCCGCTGGTGAAAGAGGACACATCTCTTAGATCAGGCTGTCACACGATGGAAATAATCACCAACAGATGGTGATAATCTGTTACCAGTCTAATGGAGATCCCTGAAGATATGCTGGGCAATGAAGTTTTCACTAAGGACACTTGCTACTAAAGTATAAAGTGAATAAACAGAACATCCGGTACAGCTGGAAGGGAAGCTGCTTCTGATTAGAGAGGAGGAATACACAGCCAGCTTAAGCTCCAGTGGCAGAAATCACTCTACATCAATTTCTGTATCTACTCTTGACTTTTAGCCTTGTTGACTATTCAACCACTTACCCTACTGTTCCCTGAGCATCAGATGTACTTAGTGACAGCTGTTGGATCAAACACACCTAAAGCATGTGGACACACACACCCTGGCCTGTCTGGGAGAATTCATGTTCTTTATTTTTGGGGTTTAGACAGGGAGCAAGGGTCAAGACTGTTCAGAATTTATTTATTTGCTCATCCTTATGGTAGGATGTATAACCTGGATGTTATTAAGATATGGGAGATTTTTAAAGAGGCTTTTTATTTGTATGGTTTCTTCAGACTTAGTCAGCTAATGCCTGTTATGGACAATAGTAAATGTCACTTAATTAAAAAATCACAAACTAATAATGCTGTATATAAACTTGCTACTCGAAGTGTGGTCCACAGACCAGCAGTATCAGCGTCATCTGGGAACTCATTAAAATTACAGAATTTCAGCCCCACCTCAGACACACTGAATTGGAATCTGCATTTTTTTCAAGATTTTCAGTTCACACGTAGGCACATTAAAATTTGAGAAGCATTCCCCTGACTCTATAGTATCTTCACATGGGCTTCCCAAGTTACAAAGAGAATTCCAAAATATAAGCTTTGTATGGTGAAAGGATAAATTGAAATATGCCACCATGGTGTGATGATGTTGCTGGTCTCCAGAACTGATCCTTGGTAAATTTCCCGTCTATTTATCAGAGTGATATCAATTCCAGCGGCCCAAATCTATGTGTTCAATCAGCAGACTGTCTCATAAACTTCTATATTCACACATACCTCCTGTCAGGCTCAACCTCAGTGTATTCAAAGCTGAACTTATTATTCTTGCCCCTCCCCCAATTTTTCTCCACTTTTGTTCCCTATCTTGGTGAAAAGCTTTGCCATTAACAGCATCTGAACAAGAAAAGTTAACATGTATCATGGATTCTTTCTTCTCCCTCTCTTCCACATATGACATTTCTCATTCATTACACCTTCAACATACCTCTTGAGTCTCCCTCAGCTCCCCTTTCTACTGCTGTTGTTTTAGTGCAGGCCTCTGTTATTTCTCACTCGATCTATTCCTATAAAATTCAACTAGTCACCTTATCTACCATCTTGTCTCCTGCTGGAGAACTTTCTAAAACATAAATATGATTATGTCATTTGATTAAGCCCTTAAAAATAAAACCTTATGGCTGCTCATTTCTTATAAGATTAAAACCCTTAAAAATCAGACCCAAACTACCTTTCCAAATTCATTTTTAGCCTCTAGGGTCCTTGAACTCTTGACCCAATCCATAGAACTGCCTGTTATTCCTTGCAAATGAGAAGTCCTATTGCGTTTGGGTGCTTTGGAAATGCTTTGCAACTACTCAAATGCTTTCTCTCCTCTTTTCTGCATGATAACTCTTATTCATACTTCCAGATTCAACTCAAATGCCTTAATGAAAATAAAGAACCAAATAGAATTTTCTCTACCAGATGTTTTGGTAGGTCCATTGCAATCTATTACATATTCTCACATTTTACAACATGACTTTGAAGATTCTCTCATCAGGGAGTAGAGCCTATGTCTTCACTCCTTGAATATGGGCTGGATTGGGACTTGCTTTGTCCAATAGGATGCAGTAAAAAGGACAATGTGCCAGTTCTGACCTTGGCCTCAAGAAATTTTGCATACTTCCATTCCTGCTCAGAGACACGCTACCACCCTGTGAACAAGCCCGGGCTAACCTCCAGAAGTCTGAGACTACTGTGTCTCTTGAAGTCATTCAAAACAACCTAATATCAATGACACCTACACATGTGACAGAGGCCAACCAAAATCAGCAGAATTGCCTATTTAACCCTAGTGCAACCTTCCTTCTGACCCAGAGATTCATGAGAAAGAAATACATGCTTATTGCTTTAACCCACTGGTGTTTTTCTATATGACCAAGTAACAGAAGGGAGATCCCAGGAATGAATCTAAACACACATGGACTCTTGTTAGATGACAGAATTGGTACTGCAGATCTGTGAGTAAAAAACTGAGTTTTCAAAAAATGGTGCATGGGTAATTGGTTATCTATATGAAAAGAAAAAAAGAAAAAGAAAATGCAACCACTTATAGGTAATTTCAGGCAAAACTATAAAGATTCAGAAGATAATATAGGAGAAAAGTCTCATAACTTTGCATAGAGAAAGATTTCTTAAACAAAATACAAAAGCACCAACCATAATGAAAAAGATTGATAAAATTATGCCATTAAAATGTAAAACTTAAAGTTCTTAAGGTATATTGTATAATGAGTAAAAAGAAAAACCACGGAGGGGGAGAAGATTTGTAATACATGCAGCTATCATTTGGAATACATAAAGAATTCCTACAAAGTGATACGGAAAAGACAGACAACACAATGGAAAACTGAGGAAAAGAACTGAGCAGGCACTTGACAAAAGTGATCAATAAATTTGTTAAAATGTACTCAACCTCATTAAAAGGAAAAAGGAAATTAAAATCACAAGATATTATTACAAACCCAGGACATTAGCAAGCATGAGAAGGTGGACGAATCAGTCTTAGATGGACACAATGAGATTGCACATTTTCTCCTGGTGGAATAGAAACTGGTCTAGCCACTTTGGAAAACTGTTTGGGATAATTTCATAAGACTGAAGATACTTCTCTTCTCTGACCTAGCAATTCCAGTCTTTGTTATACACCCTAGATCAGAGGTTCTAGTGTGGTCTCCAGGACCACCAGCATCCATATCACCGGAGAACTTGCTAGAAATGCAAATTTTCAGGCCCCCACCCCAGATCTACTGAATCAGAAACTCTGCAGGAAGAACGAAGCAAATTGTGCTCAAATGAGTACTCTGAGTGACTCTGATGCTAAAATTTGAAAACCACTGCTCCAGACACTCACGTTTGTTTCCCAAGATGCATGTTCAATAATGTTCATAGCATTAGTATTCAGGAGCCCATACTGTATAGAAACAACCCAAATTTCATCACCAGTCAGATGCATAATAAACTGTGGCATATCATATAATGGAATATTATTTACAATGAATAAATCAACTTCAGCTTCACGCAATAACATGGATCTATCTCACAAACACGATGTTGAGAAAAGAGAAGATGCAAAAGAAAACTTGCAGTCTGATTCTATTAATATAAAGTTCAAAATGGACAAACTAAGCTTAATAGAGGAATGCATCATTTAAAAAAAAAAGCAAAGGAACCGTCACCATTAAATTTGAGGTGGTGTTTATCTGTGAGGAGATGCAATAAGGCAATGGCAGTGGCAATGTTCTCTTTCTTGTCCTGGGTAGTAATTATATGTGTGTTCACTTCACAATTATTTCCAAAATGTAGACATAGTTTTCATGTACTTTTAAAGATACATGATACACAGTGAGGAAAAAAAAGTGCACACACACACAAGATCTATTTATAAACAAGAATCGGAGGGTGCTGCAATTTTCATTCCAGAGGGACTGCATGTAAAGTTCTTAACAACACAGTTATCTATATGAGGTGCTCTTTAAATGTGATTTGTTATTATCATTAAAATTATTATATTATAATCATTAATTGAATAATTTGAAGTTTTATTGGATGGGCTATAAATTCTGCTGAAACATTTTAAACTTGTGCTTTATAATAAAAAAAAAAGAACCCTAAAAACTTATAATGAAGAGAGGATGAGGGTATCTATGTTTAAAAGACAGGTTTTTGCTGAACACCTTGTTACTTGTCCCTTTTTCTGAACTGATTGTGAAAGCTGTTAAGGAATAAGCACAGGTCAGTTGCAGCTCCCTAATAAAGAAATGAGTCCAGTTTTTCAGTGTTTAGCTCTGATACTCACTTGTGGTTGATAATGAATTCACAGATGGGATCCCATGGTAACGACCAGAGGGTACAGGAGAGTGAAATGTTGACACTGGATTGGAAAGTTTGCTGAGTAAGGCCTGGTATCAAAAGAAAGCCAGAATCGGAAAACCTCCATCAGCTCACTCAGTCTCCTCTTAGCGTTCAATCCCCTGACTGCAGGAGATGCACTAGACCCTTTCAATGAAGTCATGGAATCTTTGACAGATTTTTCCAACCACTCTGTCATTTCCTTCAGCAACAAGATGATTCTCAAAGCTGGTGAGTCACACGCTGCCCCAAAGGTAACAAGCAGAGGTTGTGTGCGGTTGTGTGGGGATCAGGAACAGGGCCAGACATCAGTGGGGCCAAATCCCAAGCCAAAAGGTTTTTACCTTCAGCCAGCTCTAATATTACCTTCAGGCAGCACGTGAATAATTAGGTAATATGCTCCCCTCTGTGGTCTCCGAAAACAGTAGAAGTACAGTGCTACCTCCACGATAGAAGAGATTACATAACCTTCAGTATTTAAAAACAGCTTAAAACCAAAACATAAAAAATGACATAATCGCTCCCAATTCCTACCCTGATCACGGCTTTAATCCTGTAGAAATAGTTTGCTCTTCATTCTCTATTTTCTATAACAGAAGCGCCAGAGTTCTGGGCTGACACCTAGCTCAAAATAGATACGGGGCATGTCAATTAACACAGATGAAGAAATGGAAGGATCAACTATTAATCAATTTCAAAAAAAAGATCATATATAGTTGTGATGGGCTGAATGTTTGTGTGCCTCCAAATTTCATATGTTGAAGCCTTAACCTTCAGTGTGATGGTGTTTGGAAGTGGGGCCTTTGGGAGTTAATAAGGTTTAGATGAGGTCACGAGGGTGGGGACCCTACAATGGGATTAGAGTCCTTATAAGAACATGAAGAAACCACAGCTCTCTCTCTCTCTCCACCATGTGAGGATACAGCTGGAAGGGGGTTGTCTGCAAGCCGGGAAGAGGGTTCTCACCAAACTTAACCGTACCGGCCCCCTGATCCTTCCAGTCTCTAGAACTCTGAGAAATAAATGTCTGTTTTTTAATCCACCCAGTCTACGGTATTTTAGTATAGCAGATCAAGCAAAGACAATAGTATAAGTACATAATATATGCATTCGTGTGTGTGTATACACATGTATATACATATGCCTATGTATAAAATAATCTGATGGCTAATTTCTAATTTAATACACTTTCTTCATAAATGGGAAGTCAGCTTACTATTATCTGGTAGCCACTAAAAATCTTTCAGCACATTATTTCTTGGGACTACATTTTTCTCTTCTTTTCTAACAAGAAGCATTAGCATTACATTTAGCCAATAGAAGGACTACGTCCAGAATGTTCGGATATCTTCTATGCACATTTTTGTCACCATTTGGTGATGTCTCAGTACCTGCGTCTCCAGCAATGAAGACAACGTTGTTGGTGTTTCTTCAGCGGTGGTTCTCTATTCATCACTAGTAAGAGTGAATTTGTTTAAAATTTGTTTAAAACATTGAAAAAGTGTAATATGTTATTGTGGCTTAGGGAGTGATGGGAAAATAAAATATTTACATACGTATAAAATATTGAGGCAATATTTGATTTCTTTGCTGACAATATCTTTTTACTCATTTTCTGACTTGGATTTCCTATATTAGTCTTGTACCTATGCTCAGTGTGGTTTTTAAACACATAAAAACATAATGAACAATATGACATAAGAAATGACATTTAATTGTCCTTATTCATACGAGGGGGCACAAAATACGACATACATGCACAATAATTAAATCATAAGAATAATAATGACAGACTCAGCATATACTTCACAACTATGTCCCAACATATCACGATTTAATCCTAACATTATTCATGCCAGTGTGTGTTATTGTTTTCACTATCATTTTTTTCCTAAGGCTGAAAGAAGATAGTCCTTGCAGCAAATGTTATTATCTATTCTATAATATTTTTGATATATTAATGCCACTGGTATCAACTTAACATTAGCATGTGCTAATAATAGGACGTGTTTGTGAAGCCACTTGGAGATTTTTAGAAGTGACCTGAGGGATCCAAAAGAAGAAACCATCAACAACAGATCACTGGTTCCTTTGTTCTCCCTTCCAAAGTTCAAAAGGAAACTTTAAAAAGTTTCTTTTCAAACTAAGATGATACTATGAGAAACAAGTTTTAGAGGGTATGTGCTTCAAAAGGAAAGAGAAAATTTTAAAACTGACTCTGTTCTACCTCTAACCAGTCTTAATATTTAAAATTTCAATAGCAGTGTTAATAAGGAATGTAACTTCCATTTGAGATAAATGTGAGTCTTGTCTATATGAAAGAGACTGGAGAAAGAGAAGCAAATAAGTCGTATGTTCCCATTATGTTCAGACTGACTGCTATAAAACTAGCTGATAGGATCGTTCTTGTGTATAAGCAGTGACCATAAAATATTAACTTCAAAGTATTTACCTACATCTGCAATTTTAATAATATTAAGTGCAAAGTATTTGTCTACACCTACAACTTTTGCAGTACTCAATATTTAATGCCGTAAATATTCCATATGGTAGCATTCTATGGCAAAATGAACGGGGCATTGCATTTAAACAGATATTCAATAATGTATTATTTCATTTCCCTGTGGCTTTTACTTATTTTCTTATGTGGGTTGGGAAATAGCTGGTTGAAAAAAAAAATGCTTTGGTTTGCCTTTCTGAGTTTATTTTCCACTTGATAATAACTATTGCTATGCAAAAAACATCTCCAAACTTAGTGGTTGATGGATTGTGTGGAACAGCAATTTAGAGAGGACACATTGGGTTTGTCTCTGCTCCATGATATCTAGGGCTTAGCCGGGAAGAGTTGAAGGTTGAGGGTGACTCGATGGCTGGAATCTTGTGGAAGTGTCTTCACTCCCATGTTGAGCGGTTAACATTAACTTTCAGCTGGGATTCCAGCTGGACTGTCAGCCAAAACACTTGCTCATGACCTCCTCATGTAGTCTCTCCATGTGGCTCACTTTGGGCTTCTTTACAATATGGCAGTAGAGTTCCAGGAGTGAGAATCCAAGGAGAACTGTGCAGAAGCTGGGTGAACTTTCATGAGCTTGTCCCACAAGTCACATAATGTTCAAAGAACATCACTTGCATTAACTCATTTAATCCTCCTAAGAGCAAGCAATGGCAGTCAGATGTTGGCAGGGGATGTAGTTATCTGAAAGCTTAACTGGGCTAGACCTGACCCAAGATGGCTTCCTCACATAGCGGATGTTCCTACTGGCCGTCAGCTCAGAGCTCAGCCTGTGTTGTCTGGAGAACCCCCAGGTGACCTTTCATTTCTTAGATAAGAGTATCAGGAAAACCTTGTGGAATCTCCACGACTTTTCCAACTCTGGTAGGCTGAATAATGGCCCCAGGAAGATGTCCACATCCTAATCCCCAATGCCTGTGACTACACTACCTTAACATGGAAAAGGAAATTTGCAGATGTGATTCGTTAAGGATCTTGAGATGGGGAGAGTACGCTGCACTATCTAGGTGGGTACTAAATGTCATCACAAAGGTCCTTATGAAGCAGGCAAGAGGTCAAAGGTGGAAGAAGGGGTTGGGATGACAGAAGCAGAGGTTGGAGTAATGTGCTTTGAAGATGGAAAAAGAGAGCATGAGCTAAGAAATATAGGTGACTCTAGAAGCTAAGAAAGGTAAAGAAACAGATTCTGCCCTAGAACCTCCCGAGAGAATGCTGACCTCAGCCCAGTCAAATTGCTTTTGGATTTCTGACCTTCTGAACTGAAAGATAATAAATCTGTGTTGTTTTAAGCCCCCAAGTTTGCGGTAATTTGTTCCAGCAGCAATTGAAAACAAATACATCAATATAACCTCAGAAGCCACAGTGTCATTGCTGCTGCATTCTATTGGTTATAAATGAGTCAAACAGCCTTCAGATTCAAGAATAAACACAGACCTCCACTTCTCAACGGAAGAAATGCCTGAGAATCGCAACTATGTTTTACACTGGTATTATTAAAAATAAGAATAACGGCAACCATGACGAATATAAACCTTAGACCATCAATCTGATTATCACCATACAAGTATTACTAGATACTAGCAATATTAATAACAAAAATATTAGTAACACTAGAATATCATGGACCACAGTCTACCAACATGATCATTCTTGAATTTAATCTATGCAGCATTTTTCTTTTTACAGAAACCATACTTTCTAGATTAGTGGTTTGCAAGTGTTTTTGGAAATAGAACATCTGTAAGACAAGAGAAAGTAAAAGAGGAAGTTACTTAAATTTCTCTAAATCTCAGTTTTCTGTAATAATTAGTAACTCCAAATTTTGCTGTGCAAAATAAAGAGAATGGTCCTAGGAGAGGGTTAGTAAATAGCCGATCCCACTTTGATTTCCAGAGGAGAAATTGGGACTGCCAGTGACGCATGGAAAGGAAAGATGATGTCTTCCTCTTACCTGAAGTAAACGTGGTTGGAGTTGTAATGGGATTCATACTGATAACAGAGAAGAGGGTTGGCTATAGATTCCAGGATTCGAGGTGTGAGGTTCCCATCAAGTTGGTGGTATGGTAGCTTCTAGAATATTGCTCCTTCCATCAGCATGAGGCAGCATAAAAGTGAGCCTGAAAGAGACTCTTAGCACCCTGGGTCTTTTGCTTCACCTCAGCTGTGTCCTCTCACTTTCCAGTCCTTCTAAGATTCATTGTACTTTTCCTCTTACATCTCACCTCAGGCCTTCACTCTCATGGCAACATTTCTGGACCCTAATTCCAAACTGCTTCCATTAAAAATCTTTGAATCCAATTTCTCATTGTCTGATCACAACCTGTATCATGTTTACTTGCTCAGATTCCGCTATTAGGCCATTCTTTAATTCAGCCTAACCTCTAGCCCATTGATCCCATCATTTTTTTTCCACTGTGCATCCACTGCCTCATGTCTTCACTTCCGTTCTTGTCCAGAACAGAGTCTAAGGCCGTTTGATATAACCAATCCATGCACTCACAATTCTCTTGCCCATCTCTCTCTCCATAGGAATAGCTTGTCAACATCCCAACTCTGAAAAGTCAACCATCAACCTTCTCTATGTCAGTAGTTCCATATAGTGGGAGAAAAGGGCATGGTCAGATATAACGGTTTCATTCTAAATTCATGATCACAAACTTCAAATTCATTCTTAATACTATTTGGAATGCCTGATTGCCTGCTATATTTCCCATCCTTTGAGATGGCTAATTAAAACCTTTTCTTGTATCCTCTCATTTTCATGAAAACTCCATTCTCCTCTGACCTTCAATCTCCGTTTATGATCTGAGAAAATAGAATTCATCAGAATCTCATCTCCCCATCACCAAAACTATAACCTACTTACATATATGCACCTATCTTCTTTGTCACTCTTATTAAAACTGGGAATAGGTCCTTCATTCTGTTATAACACTCTCTTTAAGAAATATTCTGGAGCTTGTCTCCTAAATTTCTCATCACCTTTTATTCATCCATATATTTCTTCCATCATCAATTTCTCCCTCTCTCCTACTGACGGAAGTCACCTCCATCAATATACAAACATTCTCTAATATTTGAGTATATCATAATGATTAGGGTTCAGGAGTCAGGCGGCCCAGCTTCAGATCCTAGATCCACCATTCACTAATTATCTAAATTCTCTCACTCATAAATTGGGATAATAATACAGTGAATCTTATAGTGTTGTTGTGAGGATTAGATGTTATCACTTGTCAAGCACATAGTAAGAAATCTACGGCTATTAGTTATTAATAATGTAGTATTTCCACTCCTAAAACATTGCCTCACTTGACCACACAAATCATCCCAGCTATAGTCCTTTTCCTCTGCCTCTCTTCACAACCAAACTTGCCAACAGAGCTGTCAACAAACATGATTCCTTCATGCTCACCCCTCATACATACTTCAACCCACTCCAATCTCATTTCTATCCCCATCACTTCACCGAAATCTCTGTCTCAAGGTCATCAAAACCCTCTAAACTGCAAAAGTCAGGGACCGTTATTCTGTACTCATCATGCTTACCTTACATGTCAGCGGCATGACAGTGTGACAAACGTCCCCTTTCACACGCTGTTCCTCACTTGGCTTGCAGGGCAACACGTTCTTTTGGTTTTCTTCCTACCTCTAGTGGCTCCATCTCAAACTTTTTAAAACCTTTCCTCTCCCTAACTTTTAACTTGTACAGAATGAAATTCCTTTCTCTACATACACTTTTTGCAAGGAGATTGTCTCTAACTACCGTTTACATGCCAATAACTTCCCGTTTTATTTCTCTAGCCCAAACATTTCTTCTAGACTCTAGATCCATGTGTCAGACTACTTGGCCATCCAAATGCGACTAAAACATAACATGTACCAAACCTAAGTTCTGACTTCTACTCCATTCCCTTTCTGTTCTTCTCCTAGTCTTTGTCCTTGTAATAAAGCAGTCTTACAGCTGCCCACACCAGGGTTCTTGGTGTCGTGCTCTATTTGCTCTTTCTCTAAGATAAGAATCAGAGCCCCAGGTAAGTATTGGTGTATATGTGATTTATGGAACAAGTGCTCTCAAGAGAAATGGAATGAGAGAAGCAGGACAAGGCAGAGCAACAAACTACACACGGACACACTCTCAGGTGGACTCCTCTGGCACTGTGTGCCCACAGGAGCTCCGGAGCATAATCTGCACTCCATATTTGCTCCCTCCTTTAGTCAAGGTGATGTGGGCTCGGTGAGTCAAGGAGTCGAATGAAAGATTTCTTGAACTCAAGGTCTGGCAGTAGTGCTCTTTTATTCAGAGAATAGCATGGAGTAGCACAGGGACAGGACCCATGGGGAGTAAAGAGCTGCAATGTGTTGAGGGTTAGGGCTAAATTTATAAGGCATGGGTACTTGACTTATTTTTACTAGACAAAGGAAAGATGATGTAACAAGTCATTAAATGGTATCAGTGCAGGTGGGGTCTGGTTATTGCGTGGTAGTATAACTTTAGATATGTATTGGGTCATATAGATCGGCATGTAGCCCAGGATGTCCTGGGCTTCTCTCTCTGGGGCAGCCCTAATCCACACCATAAAATCCATCAGGTCATATAGATTGGCAGGTAGGCCAGGACACCTCGGGCTTCTCTACCTTGGGCAGCCTTGATCCACATCAAAGGGGGCCTACTGACTTGCTTCCATGTGAATTAGTCATTCATTTTAGGCTTCCCCAGAGGGGGCAGGGGGCATGGAACCTTCTGGATGAAGGAGCAACCTTTTGGCACAAGACAATTCTCTGACAAAGGAGGCAACCGTGAGCTTTTACCTGCCAACACTAAAACAGGTGGAGGTGCCTCCCTTGGCCCAATAAAGGGAAACTGGGCCAGATCACATCCACATGCTTCTTCCTCAGACTTCCTTATCCACAATATTCTGGTCTTAGTGTGTCCAGACCATTGGCCAACAAGCTAAGCCAACTGAAACAGCCTATGAGTTGGTGTATATGTCTATATCCGACCACTTCTCCCACAAAAGAAAGTGGCAGAGCAGCTGCACTGCTCAGAGCACTGCCCCTGGGGGACTTCTCTTCACCCCAATCTTTCTTTGACCAGGTGTGTGCAGAAATAGCTTTCTAGTTTTCATTTGCCTCCAGATATCATATATTATAGTCATTGGTCAACCAAACTGGGGCTTTTCCCTCCTCTTTCAGCTGGTGACAGGGACTCCCCGTGAGCCATAGGAATGAGCTGAAGCAGAGGTGTTGGGGCAGAAGCGGGATGTGAAATGGAGGTCAGCAGCCCTCTCTGGGCAGCTTATTTGCATCTTCTGCACCTGACCCAGCACAGCTCGGGCTTTTCCACTTCCATTTTAATATGGATTGTTGCTGGGCTCACCCGACTTCAAGAAATGTCCTCATTTCTTAAATTCAACGAATTCTAATAACAGACTTATGATTTACTTCTTCATAAGCACAATGAGAAATAGTCTCAAGCAGTGCTAAAAAATCCTATTCAGAAATTCTGAAATTATTTCAGATACTGAAAATTCAGCTACTGATTCTTCACAAAGATAAAAGAGATTACATAGACTTACGATTTCTGGTCCAGCATGGAAAGAGCCATTCCATCCTAACAATAAACAAAAAGCTGAACAAACTGAAAAATCAACAACCCTTCTTAGATCTGTCAGATGAATGAGGTCACAGGGCAACTAGTGCCCCCAAAATTGGAGATACCAACAGGCAGAGATAGAGAATTGAAATTTACCAGGGCAGAAACCCACAAGCAGGAACCTCGCAGGAAGCACACTGGGGCAGAGAAACCTGAACTGTGATTAAGAAATAGCCAGAGGCTCAGTGTGGACAAGGCTGAGAGTTAAAAACTCCAGGTGGACCTGGTCAGAAGAGGGCCCCGCATTTTTTGTGAGTTCTGCCTTCCCAGAGCTCTACAAGGTCTTCACAGTGAGTATCAGAAAAAAATTCCCTTGTGCTTCTGGCACATGTGATAGTGCGGATTTAACCCAAATTCCTTAGCCAGGAAGTTTGAAAGAAAACAGCAAATATTATCTGGGTAGTTTTCCATCCATTTGCTGTTAATACCCAGTATTACTTCTGAACCACACAGTATTATCTCATCTTAGTTCAGTTTCCTTGTCCTTACCAGTCAATTTTTGTTGTTGTTTTTACTTCTAAAACTATATGAGATATCTAAACATGGCCATTCAGCCTTTACTTTATTTTGGGTTTTGCTGTCGAATTTTCAGCAGATCAAACTGGAGTCAACTTCTCTCTACAGAGAGCCAAGCCATCAATTTCCAAATATCATTCAGTGTGTATGGAACTTAGTTTGAGATGAGAAATAATCCTTTGTGACCTCCAACAGTAGAAGAGAAGAGTGTATCTGTTTCTCATTTGTTGATTGCCCATTCACAGCTACGCATCTGAACACACTCCTCTTGGTGCCAGAGACTCCTGCAACAGCAATGTGTTCCTCATTCTCTCACGGAACTCCTTACACCATTTAGGCATCATTAATCGCACTGCTCCATCAGCTTACATCACATCAAGGAGCTGGTCAGCTGGAACTTTGCGTCCAAGAGTTGACATCAGTTTCTAAACTAGCCCCAGTATATGTATCAGAAAATAAACTACAAGTGAAAGAGTATGGAAAACGGCTTGGTCCCAATTTTAAAACACTTAATTAAAAAATATCTAACTTGTTATATTAAAATTTTTCATTTACCAGACTTCTACATGGCAACCACTGTTGTTGGTAGTTACTTTGATAACTAAAATCGCTAACACATATAAAGTGCTTACTGTGTGCCAGGCGCTGGCACTGTACATAAAATCTTACTTGTTCCTCAGAGGAATTCTTCAGCAAGTTTCACTTCCTCCCTGACCTCCGCCAGGTCACATAGCTGAGTGGCAAAGTCCGGGTTACATCCTTGAACGAATTTACTCTGTAGTCTGAGCTGTAAAGCCCTGGGCTGTGCTGTCCACTGTCTTTGGATATGATTTCAAACACATTTAAAGTAGCCTTTGCTTATTCACTGAGAGCTTAGGTGAATAGAAGAGTGCTTATGTCTTCATTATTCATTTTGTTTTGAGGTCCTTAAAAAAACAGGTATAAACTGACAGGTCACAAGCCATATCCAACCTATGGATATATTTTGCTTGGCCCAAGAAGGGCTATAAAATCTATAAGTTGGTAGATGGTATTTTAAAATTAGAATAATAGATAAGAAATCTGGATTTCTAAATTTTCCCTGAAAAATCAGAAGATCTAGCCTTAAGTCTGAGAAATTACCACTGAAAAGAACATATTGGTGTGTTACAACTACATCCGGGAGAGAGAAGGGAAAAGATGTGGAACATTTAATAATCTGTTTATTCTCTTGAGATGGGAGGAGGCCTATGATTCTGTCACTCTGCATTCTTTTTTTCCAAACACACAGAGCCAGTGTGCATTGATCAGAAGGCTGGTATGAGTTTCAGAAGTAACCCTATGAACTGGGATATCCAGACTCCAAATGATTAAATTTCCTTTGAATTTTAAAAACCTTTTTTCATCTAATAGTTGAGCTGTTAAAAAGTATCTCTGAAAAATAAAGTACTTTGGCTTCACTTTCTGTAAATAAAAACAATTCCATCAGGTGGCCATCTGTTACATCAGAAATCAATACATGCTGTCTAATTTGTCTCTATTTCCAGGGTCAGTTTCCTTCACCTTCAATTATTTAGGCTTAGTGTGATATATAACAGAGTCAAGTGTTATAGCCATTACCCAGAAAGTCTGTTTCTTAAGGAAAAATATAGGCCACATAATATCCTTAAACATGCCCCAGTCTTCTCCAACTAAGCTAAGTTGTTTAAAGTTTCTGTAACATTTAAGATTCAGAATATTAGATTTTAACCTCCTCAGAAAACAATGTATTAAGTCTTAGAATGCCTGTGCTATAACATCACTTTTATGACAAATAGTAAAATATTTCATGTGTTTGGTAGAAGAAATAGGAATAAAATGCTAAGCTGAAATATTTTAATAGATTAAAAACTCTCTCTCTCAACAACTCACTATACATCCATACGCATAAATACATACAACAGCTCACTATATTTTATAAACACACACACATACACACAAACACACATGCACAACCTGGTTGTCTAAGAGCTTTACAAAGTTCAGGAGAGAACCAAGAAACAAGAGGAAGGGTAGGGCAGGAGATCTCCCTGAGTCAATAGAAGGACAGATGGGAAATCACAGGGCTAAAATTGTATACTTAATGCAAACAAGCCAAATGATAGATATTTTTCAATACATCCAATGTTTTCATACCATAATTCTACCTTATGTCCCAGCCCCTGTACATGAGACTTCAGGTTATCATCCAGAACATACTGACTCTTAGTTTATACTTAATTCAAACAATATTGGGAATTTGATTTCTCCAATCATAACAAATTAGAAGCAGTGGATCACAATTCTGTAGTTGTCTTAAGAGTTCACAACTGTCAACAGAAGGTTGACCATGGGACTAGACAGCATAATTTTATACTAGAATTTAGTATAATTCTATGATTTTATAATATTTGAGTCAAAAGTGATTGTAGTATGAAATTATTTAGTATGTGCACTTTAGAATATTTAAGAATCAAGAAAAAACATTAAAAGTTACAATTTTTTATATGATTACTTCAAAAAATATACACACTAATCCTAGAAAATTCATTTATAGAATTTCTCCAAAAGTCCTGGACATATGAAACATTGCAGCATTTAATTTCCTTTGTTTCTCTATGAGTGTATTTTAGTATTCTAGCTGATAACTGATAACCATTTTATGTGGTCCAAATTATAGAGAGTTATTTGTAACCCTGATTTCAAAGTATTCTGTTAAAGACTAGATAGACATCATTAATCTTTTAGAGAACAATGATTCACTGATCAGTATGTATTTTAACATTCATGTTGCTCTATGGTAAATACGCTAAGATATATTTCCGGGTATCTCAGTGTCATTACACATAAATAATTATAATTTTTAGTTGAATTATTCCACCTCATCAAAAAGTAAAGGATAAATTAGGGACATTATTTCATTTTAAGAAATTTACTGTCAATATTACTATATTATTGATTCAAGAAAGTAGTTAATTAATGATTAAAATGGATACTTGTACCTTTAACAAGTAAAACCATTTGTATTTTTTGCAAGGTCTTGCATACAGAAAATTCAGAACAAATATTCAAGGTGACAATAATGATAATACTCAGGATGATTTGTTAGTGATAGTCAGCAGCAATCAAAACTAAAAGAAGAATCTTAAGAGCCAGAAAAAAAGGGTGCAGGGACTCCACTCCTTAAGTTGGAAGTAGAAGCCTATTTGCTGAACGCTTATCTTAACTTATCATCCTAAGGCTTTTGTTTTTATGAATATAATTGTAGTAAATTGGTTCTGAACACATGTTTGACCATAATCACAAAACAATTAATATGATTTTTAAGAAAAATTGGTAAGAACTAGAGAAAAATAAATCTTCAATCCAATCTTAATGATTATCTACTGTTGTATGACAAATTGCAGTCACGCATGACGGCCTTTTGGTCAACGATGAACTGAGTACATGACAGCGGTCCTATAAGATTAGTACCATATAGCCTGAGATGTACTAGGCTATACCATCTAGGCTTGTGTAAGTACACTCTATAACATGTGCACAATGATGAAATTACCTGATGATGCATTTTTTTCTTTTTCTTTTTTTTTGAGGAAGATTAGCCCTGATCTAACATCCACCACCAAATCCTCCGTTTTTTGCTGAGGAAGATCGGCCCTGAGCTAACATCCGTGCCCATCTTCCTCTATTTGATATGTGGGATGCCTGCCACAGCATGGCTTGATAGGCTGCGTGTACGTCCACACCCAGGATCTGGGCCGGCGAATCCCGGGCGGCTGAAGTAGAGTTTGAGAAGTTAACTGCTAGCCACCAGGCCAGCCCCTGATGATGCATTTTTTAGCATATATCCATATCGTTAAGAGATGCATGACTGTGCTCTAAAACTTAGTGCCTTAGATAAATTATGTATTATCTCTCATGGTTTCTGTGAGTCAGGAGTTTGGGAGTAACTTGGCCAGATAATTTTGACTTGAGATCTTTCATGAGTTCACAATCAGATACCAGTTTGGGCTGCAGTCAGTCATCTGAAGGCCTGACTGGCGTTGGAGGATCCACTTTCAAGGTGACTCACGCACATGGCTGTTGGCAGGAGGTCTTAGTTCCTCTGCTTCTAGACCTGTCCACAGAGTTGCTTGAGTGTTCTGACAAGATGGCGACCAACTTCCCCCAGAGCTAAGGATCCGAGAGACCAAGATGGAAGTTACATCACCCCTTTCACTGGAATCCCTTCTTGGTGTCATATTGGCCTGGATGCTATAACCTCTCAACTGGGCTCTAGAGGTCTGGTCTGTGTATTGTTCTTATCTCAGTGTCTCTGTGGGGGAACAAGGGCCTGAAGCTTCCTAGTTCATCATCTTTCTTCCACTGTCACTTTTATAACCTCTCTAACTACAAAAGTCCTCTCTGTAAGTAGTTACTAAATTAAATTGAATTTCCTTGGTGGTCCTTGTGTTAGAAAGCACTTAGAAAGAACCATGTAGGGAAAATTCATACTGGAATCAGAATATTGCAGCCAAAAATGAACCATAGAAAATTGAAGATAAAAGAAAATACGAGTTCTGGTAGTGGTGGTAGGGGCAACCTGCCATTGTTATAGATGTTGTGAACTTAGTGTTATTACTGCTGAACATTCTAGCTGATGGCTCTCAGGAACAGGATAAGAACTAGAGATAATGTTTATCTTTTACTCAATAAAAATAATATTACATCAATATTATTACCTAATTAAGTCTGTTTCCATGTTCAAGGAAACGTCATGTACAACCAGGTCAAGCCTCCATTGAATGGCAAAAATGCAGATAGTGTTCAACAGTCATGTTAAATAGTAATGCTTAAGCCCAAAGACATTCCTTCCTGACTTTGGGCTCTGGAGAGATTCATATTGCAGCCCAGAAAGGGTAATGTTGATCGGTTTGCTACTGTAAAGAGATTTTCTTACTTCTCAAATCCACTAATAGAATATACAATTTAAAATGCCTAACGTTTTAATCTGTTTTCTTTATTTGTTCTAGGCAACATTTAAGTCCACAGTCAGTTGAGTCAACTTTTTATTACTTAGGATAATGGGAATAAATAGACACACGGACAATAAAGAACCACAGATAGTCAACACTCGTAGTTTCTACGAGTAAAATATAAATCAGAGGTCTTACATACGTACTGACTCTGATTCTTTGCCCTGAAAGAATTCACAAATAAGAGGAGGGCTGAGAGAGGGAAGAAATGAGGAATGAAGACAGAGAATGAGGTAGAAAGGAGAAAGAGTGAAAGAGAGGCTGAACCGAGGGAAGGATGGAGGGGTGAATGAAGAAGTAAATGAGGACATAAGAGGAGGAAGGGGAGAAGATGAGGCAAAATGATGTAGGGGGATCATGAAGACTTAGTTATACTACCCAAAACAAGGATTGCAGGAAGTTCCAGAGAAATGTTCCATTTATGATGTGTTCTCTAGAGCACAGGTCAGGAGACAGGTGAATCGATAGTAGTAGATTCTTAACCATTGTTCCGGATGCCCATGCATTGATTCATCTTTTGAACAGACCTAGTGCAAGGCATTGAAATGTGGATGGCTATGGAATAAAGGCAACACATAGAGAAAATATTTCCTATTTTGATTCAGCTGTTCCAGTTTTGGGAGAAGAATGTGTCAATAAATATGACAATAGGCATTTTAAATATATCCTCAGAGGTGATTGTTGAAGAGCTATCAATATTGTAAAATAGATGATGTTTATCATTTATTTTTCGAAAACATTTTACTTCATATTTTACCCTTCACAATTTGACAAAAATGAATCAACTGTCAAAACATTCAGAATAAAATCCTGGAATATATTTTCATGCCACATAACATATGTAGGATATTGTACTTTCATTCACTGGAACCGTCTTCCAAATAAGCTGCCCTGACACATTGGAATCACATTCGTCTTATTAATGCATCTTTAGAAAACATGTACAATAAGCTGTATCTAAACATATTTTTTCCACATGAGGATTTAGAAGAAAATACAAAAAATAGTAATTATGCAAACAAAGCCAAATTCTTAAAGTTAAAGGCTGCCTAGGACCATACAAGAAGAGTTTACAAATTCCATTCACCAGCGAAGAGCCGGAACTGGCTCTGTGCACGAAGAGAAAAGACGGGCCTGTGCTGATGAAATAAACCACATTACTTAACACTGTTTAGTTTATGCCGTAAATGTGGGCAGATAATGCGGGCTAGAAACATTATTTCATCCATGGGGCATATGGTAATTATATCCACATTAAAGTGATTTTGCTGATCACATACACGCACACATCTTTGCGCTGATGGGGTACATCTGACACCAGGGGACACCTCACAGATTTGGGCTCAGCAGCACAGTTCTCTCTGTGTCTGTCTCCTACCTGGGGGGCTGCTGCGGCTTTTCTCAGATGACTTCTCCTCCCCCACTCACTACACAGCCCATTACAACAGAAACACGGCGCCAGAACAGAAGTTTGTAGTTTCAGGAGAGGAAGTGAGTCTGGCTGTTTTTATCAACTCTTGTTTTCGCTGAGCTTAGTCTAAAGTGGGCCATCGGAGCACGTAGCTGGCATGGCCTGTGACATAAAATCCTGCAGTTCTACAGCATCAGTGGCCCAAACTCAAACCAAAGGCAGGCCTTGGGTGTCTGGCCACCCGACAAGGCTTCTGAAGTTTCTGCCATGCCTTACACTCGATACCAGGTGTTTCAAATGTGCTTTTTCTTTGAATCTTCACAACAGTCCTATATGAGCAAATGATTTTCTATCTTTATGAATGAGAAAACTGAGGTTCATAAAGGATGAGTGAGTTGCCTAGAATCAGGATTCAAACCCTGGACAATTCAGGATTTATGCTCCCTCCGCTGGACTTTGGGCCATGTTCAGAGGCCATAAGGACTGAAAAAATAATTGTGGCCCACAGCACCCAACCAACACCATGATATGTCCTTTGGAGTAAAACAGTACTTCTAAAAACATTACAGGGTTACAACGTAAGCTGAAATTCAAAAGACCTCCACTCTAGATCTCTGTAAAGTCCTCGGTAAATTCAGTGAGTGTGGGCTTTTCAAGCCCTCTTTCGTTAGTTCCCTAGTTTGCTGATGGGGAGTCTGGCCTTACCCCTCCCTGTTGCTGCCTTAGAGGAAGATATCTTAATGTGCCATTTGTAAGACAAACAACTCTGAGGCTCAGATGCTCTCACTGGTGTTTTAGCTTTTCTGCCTAAAGAGTCAATGGAACTCACATTTGGTGTGCTTATTTTGATGCTCTCCCAGATGCCTGTGGGGCTTAAAGAGATTAAGCCCTTGTGATAGCCAGATTGTTGGTATTTAATGCTCCATTACTCACCCTTCTGCGGGAGCCCAGAAGGCAGGTTGGCAGAACAGTTCCCAGGCAGCAAGTGATGCAGACACAAGTCCAGCGGCATCGCTCTCCGCTCTCTGCTGCCAAATGTGTCAGTGACCCCTGAATAGGAAACAAGTGCTTTCCAGGAAAGGTGATGTGGAAAAGTCCATACGTTTGACATGTCTTTATGTTCTGTTTGGCCATTACAGGATTGAAGACCAGATGATTTTCCTGAGCACTGTGCCATGCGCCCCTTTCAAACCAAATGCTGACTAAATATTTCTGGTGGTCTTAGGAGACAATTCTCCATAAGTCTCCTGCATATCTGTGTCTCTTACCAACAGAGACACAGATTCCTTTTGTTCTGGAATATCTTTTCAAGGATATTAATTTAGCAAACAGCCTTGGAAGAGAGAAATTGCATTCCCTCCAGAGGAAAGGGCAGGTTTGATTACTGTCCAGTATCATAAAAACAATGTCTCCCACTGGCGCTAAGGCAGCCAGACTTACTGCCCATTATAAAAGATTTGGGCTCCCTAAGCTCAGGGTTCTTCATTTGTAATACACCTTAGTGCACATGCGGGTGTCATCTGCCCTTCTTCACATTGTCCCATATGATTTGGGGGGCAGAAATTAGTGCAAAAATGGTGATACTCCAGCCATTGCTATTGCTATGAGTAATAAGCTATTTTTTGTCTGTGACCCAGGAGTCTTGGGTCAGAGCATCCATGAAACTGGTAGGCTAATTTGTTACCTCATAAGTAGAATAAAATTCCAGATCCTTCAAAGTTCTTGACAGGTAGTGTTCAGTCCTTATCATTTTATAAAGGCGTGTGTTATATGTTTGAATATGTGTGTGTATACATATTATCTATCTATTTATCTACCTGTATGTGGGTATAGGTAAAAAATCTATACTGTTATGCGTAAATGTGTGTACAAAAATCTTGTTTTATAATTTGTAACATAACAACTGCATCTTCATCACTTGAAAAAAAGTGCCTACTTTAGGATGAGCTGTTTATACAAACAGAACTCAGAATCGCATTCAATCCCTTAAAAAATTTATTTACCTTCTATAGGTACAGTTATTACCAATTATCATGGCAATAACTACTTCTGAGCTTTAAAGAGAAGGAAACGGTGGACATTTTTTGTCAAAATTACATAGTAAATAAATACCCCTTTAAATTGTGCAATAGCAAATCCATTACAATTTTAAGGCTTAGACTATTATTGCTTATCTTAAAAATGATGTGGTGTATTGGTGAGTGATGATAATAATAAACATAATCCCCCTTGGCTTCAGAAAATTTTGAAGCCTCAAAAAAGGTTTTCTGGGATAAAGTGGTGGTATCATAGAGTGACGACAGTGAAAGACAGCATCTACTTGCAAGCCCTAGCCAACATCTGAATCTTCCTCTATAAAATCGTTGAATAGAGATTACCCAATTGCTCCATCATTATCTCCAGAGAGAAGTCATTCTCTGGAAGCATCCCGTTCAAATATTTAGCAGATCAAATTCTTTTGAACTCTTTATATATTGAAGGAATATTTGCTTCTCTGAATTTCACATCTGATTCTGCTTCTAATGGAATCAAATTTCTAATATGGATGCCAATATCACAGCCGACATTTATCAGCTTGTGAAATCTATCTAAGACTTTAAGCCAGTTTCCTCCTCTGTATAATGGACATAATAATGGCCAGTTTCTTGTCTGATGTGAGGATAAAATGAGCTTTAGCACATAGAAAGTGTCCAGAAAATAGAGGGTACAGCTATTACTCACCTTCATTTTACGGCGTGCTTGCAGGTGACAGCATTGTCATTTCCTAGTGATGATGGTAGGATGATAGTGTGGTGCAGTGTGCACCACACTGTAATGTATCTCACTCCACCCCTAGATCACATCCTCCCAAGTTCACATTAAAAGTCTCTAATATTCTGTTAGCTGTTGTTTGGGGCTTGGTTTTGGCAAAGATAGTATGAGGTTTCTGCAAGGAAAATGGAAGTCTTCTCTCAACTCTTAGATAAGTTATTAAGTTAAGGTTAAGAACTTCCACTAATGAATACCTTTGTTCAATCTGACTATGACTCTTGTACGGCTCTTTTTATAGCATCTCAGGTTTCCAAAGTTGAAAAAAAAGAAAAACCATGTAATTACTACAGTTAGATTTAAATTTTTATCGAAAAAAATACAGCTATACACCTTGAGTACTTAGAATGTCACCAATTCTTCATACTTGACTACACTTTACCTTGAATATGAAAAAAATTGTCTACACGTACTTGAATGTGCCCTCAATCTCTTAAGTTTTTTGAATATGTATACTCAATAAATATTCATTCATTCACAATAAACATACATATCCTACAATATTAATATATTATACACCTTATAAAATATACAAATCTATCTTAAAGAGAGGAGCTAAATCTGAAATACAGTATTTAAGCTTTAATTTATTAACTATAGTTAATGACAGGGGATGTAAATCCTGGTTTCAAATAGTCTTGATTCCAAATGGCTGTGCCCATCATCTCAGAAGATCTAATTAGATAATCATCATTCTTATCTTGTAGTGTGGTTGACAAAGAGATGATAATAGGAATAGGTGTCAGCATTACTATTTCCTCGTCGATTGCTTTTACTAGCATTTTTGGTATTACTGTTAATGTACTATTTATTTATAGAGATTTTTTACAGGCATGTGTTTATTTTGTGAGGTACAGTAATCAAAACTAGATAACAATCCATCAATCCGTTTACCTACGATGCCTGGTAATATGCTGAAAGCAGATGTGTGAGCTGAGGATGCAGGGTTGACCTCTCCACCTTGTGGATCTCTCACTCACTTTACGTAACATGTGACCTTCTGATATATGGACTAAGTAAGGAGACCAGTGCCAATTTCTCTTTTGAAAATTAACTAGGCTTATTCTTTTTTACAGTTGAGAATCAACTATGGATAGAAATTGTAATCTATGTCTTGCATCCGCAGTAGACCACGTTTCTTACATTTGTGTTGCTCTGGAGATCTGTGTAGTACTGCATTACGAGGGACCTTTGCCTTATTCAGGTGTGGAACTTGGAAGCGTGTTCTCTACATGTAAGCTTCCACCCTTTACAAGAAGAAAAATGCCCGTCCAATAGTTACATGGTCTTTGGGGTGAGGCCACTTACACTGAGGCTACATCTGCAAGAGTGGGGCTGCATGTCCCCCTACAGCTGCAGAGCCAGTGAAGGAGATCATACACCATTGCGTTCTACCAAAACAGATAACATTTCAAGCTAACAAATAAACTTCCTGGAGGTCTGATTGAGTTACGAAGGCTATTGACATCTGCAAAACGCAGAGCACATAAATTGGCATGTTCATCTTTTATCTGAGGACTGTGCTTGTTACAGTGGGTGACACAACACTGAATGGTGAGAAGTCAGAAAAATGGATGATTTTTTAGGATGTCTCATGGTGTGGGAATTGTTCCAGAAACTCTGACTTTATGAAGTGTCCCTCTGAGTAGCAATTTACAACACACATTAATTCAGTAGTAGCTGAGCAAAAATGAACAAGATTTCCCAGGGTGCTGAAGTTCCAGATTGTTTCTCAAAGGGTCACATCAATTACTGTCATTTTTTTGTCAGCTGTGAACTATGATTAATTGTAGACACCCAAATTTCTGCATGTCTCATGTCACACACTTCTTTTCTTCCCCATCTGTTTTGTCTGAAGTGTTGACCAACAAGTTCCACTTCCTGTACCTTATCAAAGCTAGAATAAATGTCTCTCTGTGGGTTGCAGAGAAACACTGAAGATGGTAGAAATAATGACACATAAGCAAGGGGCAAAAACAGTGATTTAGTAAAGAGACAAGCTGTGAAGCACACAAAAGGGAGACCTAATTTAGTTCCATTCTCTTCAGTAATGTGTAAAATGCAAATCTACTAGTTTGGACCAATTTACATGTAAATATTGAGTTGTGTACCCATCAGAATCAGAAGCATGTAGATTGTTTTACTTTTAAAAGAAACTGACAACTGATTGACCAAATAATATAAAAACATTAGTGGAAATTAAAAATGGATACATGGAGGAGAATAATGGGAGTTCGTTCTCTGCTGTGAAGCCTCTTAGAATGGGACCTTTTTATTTTTATGTTTTTGAAACAAGAAAATCCCACATCATCCAGCAGATGATGCATGGAGAATTATTGTCCATCCCAGGCTTTTTGTGGTTTCCAGTCACTTAATACTCTTAACTAACTCCCATCAAACATTTCCACATTTGAAATCCTTCCTAAGCCATCTAAATCCTTGTCAGAAAATGGAAGGTTTATAAAAAATAAATGAAGATGTTTTGCTTTGCAGCCCTGTGTCAATGTTCACTATTGCCAGAGTGTATACCCAGAGCCCTCCACACGATCTTATGCCCTGAGTGTGGAGGACTTCATGCTGTGGGGAGCCTTTGGGTTTTAGCTAGGCGTTTGTGGTATTGTAAGAATTGGTGGTGCCCCCATAAGACGCAACAAATGTACTCCTCAATGGTAAAACTTATTTCTCAGGATTTTTGTGCATTTTGTTTGATCGAGTCTGGCAGTTGTACTGAAATGGCAAAGAAATAGTGAAACTAGTCCTCAAAGATTTTTCAGGATAGGGAATAAGGTGATCAAAATAATTATAGTTAATATGCGAGCTGATACAGATATTCAAGGGGAAATTTTATTTGAAACACACCGAGGTTTGCTAATGATTCTGGCCGACTCCCTACAGTGGGCAGCTGATCAGATTGCAACTGACCACGAGCTTGTAGCAGGAAAAGGCCGAGGACAAGCTCCGGACAACACGTGAGCATATTAATTATGATGAAAACCAATAAATCAGATTTCATAAGGCTGTACATCTCAGTCTTAAGAAGCTTTCCTGTTATGTTGAAATGTGCTGTCTTTAAGCGGAAGAGAGAAACAGTGTGTCTCTGCAGAGGACAGGGCAGGCTTTCCCGCAGGGAGATTAACCCTGAGCTACAGCTCAGGATCAGCGATCGTTGCTCCTACAGCTTATACATTACAGGAAAAATAAGTCTGGAGAACTGGACATTTAGTTGAGTTTCCCAGAGGAAAAATACCCCTGAGTAAATGAGTGAGATTTAAAGCATTTCACCCTTTTCTTTCAAAGGCTTTGAGAAACTTTAAAGTTAAAAGTGAAAGGGATGTGGCAAGGGGATAAAGTCAGAAAGCAGCCCTTATTTAGTCTGTTCAATAACTCCTTATTGAACATACATTACGCACCAACCACAATTCTAATGATCTGAGCCTAATTTCATCTTATATACAAACATATCTCATTTTGCATAGTTTTAATAGATACTGAATTTTCTAGAAGCATAACTACCATTTGAGATATGATTGCTTCTTTTGTTTTGCTCTTTATTCGTTCAGAAATTTTCCAAGAGGTCTTACCATTTCTCAACCTCATATTGAAGATGGCAGTGCTGCTCATGCCTTTCTTTTTTTCTAAGATTTTTTTTGTTTTTGCTTTTGTTTTGAGGAAGATTAGCCTTGAGCTAACATCTGCCGCCAATCCTCCTCTTTTTGCTGAAGAAGGCTGGCTCTGAGCTAACATCCGTGCCCATCTTCCTCTACTTTATATGTGGGACGCCTGCCACAGCATGGCTTGCCAATCGGTGCCATGTCCACACCTGGGATCCAAACCCGTGAACCCGGGCGGCCAAAGCAGAACGTGCGCACTTAACTGCTGCACCGCCAGGCCGTGCCTGCTCATGCCTTTCAATCACCAATACAGCACAGCAGGATCACTCCACCGTTGAGCTGGCCTACGCATGAGTCTCCATGGATATCCAATTGTTCCAGCACCATTTGGTGAAAAGACAACCGTCTCTCCACTGAGTTCTTTAGTACCTTTATCAAAATCAATTGTCCCTGTATGTGTGGGTCTATCTGGACTGGGTGGATCTAATTCTTATGTTAATACTGTATTGTCTTGACTACTACAGCTTAATATTAGGTAGTGTAAGTCCTCTATTTTATTCTTCTTTTTCAAAATTGTGTCAGCTATTCTTGATCGTTTGCATTTTATATGAATTTTAGAATCACATTATTGACTTCTAAAAAAGAGCCTACTAAAATTTTTGTCTGGATTGTGTTGAATCTACAGATCAGTTTGGGAGGAATTGTCATTTTAGCAATATCGTCTTTCAAACCATGAACAAAGCTTACTTCTTCTTTTATTTCACTCTTTTAAATTTCTCTCAGTAATATTTTGTGTAGTTTTCAGATCTTGCACATCTTTTATTAGATTTATACCAAAGTATTTTGAATTTTTGATGCTCTTTTAAATCTTTTTGTTTTGTTTTATTTTAATTTCTGATTATTCATTCTTGATATATGGAAATAGAATTGATTTTTCTTTTTTTTCCTTTCTTTTGGTGAGGAAGATTGGCCCTGAACTAACATCTGTTGCCAATCTTCCTCTACTTTGCATGTGGAATGCCACCACAGCACGGCTTGATGAGTGGTATGTAGGTCTGTGCCCAGGATCTGAACCTGCACACCTCAGGCTACCATAGCTAAGCACACAAACCCAACCACCATGCCAGGAGGCTGGCCCCTAGAATTGATTTTTGTACAATCATCTTGTATCCTACAACCTTGTTAAATGCACTTATTAGTGAGATGCTTTTTATAGATTCCATCAGATTTTCTACATAGATGATCATGCTGTCTGTGAACAACAGAGTGGAACCTCCAGTACAATGTCAAATAGAAATGGTAAAAGCAGACATTCTGTCTTATTCTGACCTCAGGGGAAAAGTCTTCTGTCTTTCACCATGAATATGATGCTAGCTATTGATTTTTGCTTATGGTCTATATCAGGTTGAGAAAATCCCTTTCTATTTCTAGTTTGCCAAGAAATTATCAGATATTGATGTTGAATTTTGTCAAATCCTTTTTCTTTGTCTATTGAGAGGATCATATCATTTTTCTTTTTTACTTTGTTAACACAGTGAATTACATCGATTTTCAAATGTTAAACCAACCTTGCATTCCTTGGCACCCATCCCACCTTCTGACCCTGAGGTTTGTGAGACATGAAAGGAAAAGCATCCACCACTTGAGACATATTTCAGCTAAGCTGGAAGGTGAAGCACACGCTCAGAAAAAACTGGGAGCCATCAGAGAACTTGCTGAAAACAGAGGGGCAATTTCAGAAGATACAGGAGAAGGGTTAGGGCAGTGGACTGCAGGGCCGGTTGGTGGCTGATGGTGAGCAGTAAGGGCTACATTAGGAACAAGGAGGTTTGGAGCATGATAGGGGTGAAAATATGGTGGAGTATTTAGCCATTTGGAAAACTTACACCATGGACATTGATTGAGCATGTATGATTCAGATGGATGCTGTGGGAGTCCAGGAGCCAACAGAATCAACTCTTGGAAGGTGTCAGTTGCAACAACTGCAATATCTGCCACATCTGACCGCTGCATGCTCTGACAACAGTCCAGACACTGTGGTCTATATGTGGGCAAGTTCTTAGGACGAATCAGGCCCCAGAGAACTGTGAAATCTGGCATGGCCCAGGCTAACGACGGTCAGAGAGACTCAAGTCTGATATGACATCTGTTGAATGTGAAGTACTAAACTCCTCTTCCTGTCTTCTTTTAGCAGGACACCGTCTACATAACCTCCAATGAATCTTTGCTACCTTAACTGCTGCTAGCCCATCTCTGAACCTTACCTCAGCATTTGGGGATCTGCTTCTTGCCAGCAGAATTCCATGAAGCCAACTGTCTTCCAATCTGTTCCTGGACTCCCGTCACTGGTCTCTGCCTATCTGCAATAATACTGATGCTCCTTCCAACCTGCACCACAACACGAGTGGACTAAACATTTATTTCCAGCCTATCAGAATAGTATAGTATACCTACTGGAAATTTGATCAACCCTCTGTTCACCTCTCCTTTTACTGACCTCTCTACTTCAGTGGGTTGTTCTAGCCCCTTCCATTCCCACTGAGGTTAACTGTGCTGTATCCAATTGCATCCAAAGATAGAAATGTAAAGGTCTTTCAGATTTTTATACTTTGGAAATCCCTGACACTGCTCTCTTTCATTGCTGAGTTAACACTGGATAGATATATGATCGATAATGATGTACTTATTCTTATCCACACTTATATCTGAAGAGATATTTAAGTCATCCTTGCAGAGTTAATATGCTAGACCACAGTAGAATGGAGTAGTCTAACTTCCATCTTGGATTCAGCCATGTTTTTGGCATATAGCAGTAAGTAGAGGAAGGGAAATATGATAAGCACTAATGAGTGTGATCCACTTCACAATGGAATGCCCCTCCAAATGGGAAGCAATTGGAGCACCACACACCATAGATCTACCACAATAGGCAAAATCTCCAGGGCTGTCAGACAATTGTGGATTTCTTGACTTCTTCAAAGTGCAGGTAATCCCCAAAACTGCTAATCATACCTGCAAATATCTTTCAGATTAGTTGACAAATTAAATAACTTGTTTAAAAACCATAGAACTTAAATGGAATATCAAAGAAGTTTGTAGTATGTGTATATTCAAGTTGGTGGCTCAGTAGGAATTCTCGGACAAGAGTGTGCTGAAGGTTGTCTTCTGGAAATGGGGCTACAAACAGCTGCGACTGCTCAACTCACAGGCGAGATGAGTTCCAGTAATGCTAGTTGCTCTAGAACGTAGTATACCGTTTTCTATGGAATCTCAATATTAGAAGCCAAGGATTCCTGGAGCAGCTCTTTCTCTCTACTAATTAAATGCTAAATTAAGTAAAAAATTTTGACTTTAGTAATTGGAATTTTCTTAGTGAGAAACTTTCCCTTTTAAACCTTGCTAGGTAAATTTTCCTTACCCAGATTCTCACAAGCTGTAAAATCTACTGTCATATAGCACATGGAAAGGACATTAAAAATAATTCGAGCCAACCTCTTTAGGCTGGGTCTTGTGAGTTGTTTTAAAAGATACTTTTAAACCCTTGGTTCTCTGAAATACAATAAGTGAAATTCATTTTGAGGTAAGTATAATTTTTCCAGGGACAAGAACCTAAAAAAATGGTTAGAGTTACTCAAAACTCTCTTAGGACATTTCTGTATAAAGCTTTCCAAGAGCATGCACACACATACACACACACACACACACACACTCACATGCACGGCTAAAAGACATACATCCAGAGTGTAGTCTGGCTATGGATTCATCTTTGTAAATTTTAAATAATATAAAGTCTTATTAAACACTCACCGGAGATAAATATTTTGGGAAATACATAATATATTTGTTTTTATATTATATTTGTGGTTCTTCTCAACATTGTCAAGGAGACATCATTGACTACCTATTGCTGATAACAGACCACTCAAAAACATAATGTCTGAACACAGTGACAACTATTTATTATTTCTCACAATTCTGTGATTAGTCTGAGGTGGTTCTGCTGCTTGACTTGTGTGGGCTCAACCAGGTGACCACAATAAGCTGATAGGTGGGCTAGGGGTTGGACTTAGTTGGGACAGTTGGATCTCTCTGCATGTCATCCTTAATGTTCAAGAAGGCTAGATTTCTTTAACAATGGTGGTGGTATTCCAAGAGGGCAAGACTCATTGTACAGATGATCATCGTATGTCTGTTGCTGACCCATGGGCCAAAGCAAGCCACATGGCCCAGCCCAAAGTCAATGTGGGTGTGATGGTTTGTTTTATGTGTCGACTTGGCTAGAATACAGTTCTCAGTTATTTAATCAAACACAAACCTAGGTGTTGATGAAGGTATTTTGTAGGTGTGATAACCATCTATAATCAATTGACTTTAAGTAAAAGAGATTACCCTTGATATGATGTGTGGCCCTCATCAACCAGTCAAAGGCCTTAAGAGCAAAAACTGAGGTTTCCCAGAAAATAAGAAATTTTGCCTCAAGATAGCAGCAGGAAGCCCTGTCTAAGTTTCCAGCTTTGCCAGCCCCTATAATGGCATGAGCAAATTCCTTAAAATAAATCTCTTTATATACATCCTTTTGGTCTGTTCCTCTGAAGAACCCTAACTGATACAGTGAGGAATACACAGGAGAGTAGATACTGAGAGGCATGATACATCAGGCTCATTAATATAACAATCTACCACAGTTTGTCCTTGGGCCCAGGGTTATGTTTTGTCCTCCAATAAACAGTTTTCAAGCTAGGATTACATGGGCATTAGATTAATTAGAGAAAATGTCTGTGAAAGATAGAGGGGGAGGACAGCCAGGGAAGACATGGAGCACCTTCAGGTTGTGACGCAGGTCTGACACTGTGAAAGAAGTAAGAAGTTGAAGGAGGAGGAGGAGTCTCAGACTGCAAGGCAGTTCTAAGAAAGGTTCATCCAGTCCAGCAGGGAGTCTTTAAGCCAACGTGGCCATCAGAGGTGTCCTGAGGCTCACTGGAAGGGCCTCTGTTAGTGCTCCCACAGTTGGCTTGAGAAGCATGGCTTCAGCATGAAAGCAGTGGAGGATCCAAAGGGGCAATAGCCAGAGCCACCCTTCAACTGCCTCCCCACAGCAGAAGCTCCGAGTAGTGCATTTTCATGGCTGCCACAGCCCCAGTAATTCATGTTCCTTCCATCATCAAAATGCATTTACTCTCTCTCAAGACTCCAAAGTCTCATCCAGTCATGGCATTGGGCTTAGAGGCCATAATTTCATGATTGGCATCAGGTCCAGGTGTGACTGAGGATCCTCAGATGTAGCTCTCCTTTATCTACACATCTGAGAAAGACAAGTTATCTGCTCCCATTAACCCAATATATAATGGTGAGACGGAGATGGATAACGGCAATAGATACTGCCCTTCAAAAAGAGGAATGGGGACCCACTTCTGAGAAAAATAGAATGGGAGTGTCTCTTCCACCGAATATAGCTATCAAAGCTGGACAGAATGCATGGAGCAGCTATTTGAGAAATCTGAAAAGTAAATAACAGAAAGTGGATGGGGGCAGAAGATCAGAATTCAAGTCCAAACAAACCCATCGTAAGTATACCGCTTTCTTTCCCTCTGGTATCCCCGAGTGAACTGTAAGTGGGCATAGAGGGCAAGTAGAAAGAAGCCCATTAGTTCTGGTGCAAAAGCAGGAAAATAAATATATAAGACTCAGCAAGAGTATGTAAATCTGCCCCCCCCTTTTTTCCTCTATTCTCTGTTCTCTCACACTCCAACCCTTAAGTAATCCCATGGCGATGAGACACAGCCAGAAACAGGAGGCTGCACAAGCCAAAACCCTGAAGGAGTAAAAATGTGCTCCCTGTTCAGGGTGCTGCCATAACAGGGTGATCCAACCTCCACGGTTTTTCCCCCCTGTCCTGCTGATTAATCGTGGATGCAGATGACTTTGCAGAAGTCTACAGCAGAGCAGGCTAATATTGAGCTGGAAGATCAAAATGAGGAACTCTAAGGAACTGAAAAGAACCAGAAAGATTGTGGAGAGGAAAGAACTGAGAAAAGCAACCTCATGAAGTTATTTATGAACTCTTGGGTCCACCCTAAGCTGTACATGTGTAGATCCCATCCTACTTAGCATGACAAAGATTTTAAGAACCGAACTAATGATATGTCACTACCCAGCTCCAAGATTGACCACTAGGTGGCACACATATGGGATAGATCCAAACAGCACTGCGAAGACATTGAAAACTCAATTGGAACTGACATTGGAACTACAACCTACAGAAGAAAGACTGGAACTTGTGACCTGAACCCAATCAATTCAACTGACTGCTAGAACAAAAGTATCAACATTCTCCACAGGATTTCAACAAGACCCAAAGTCTTATAATATTAAAAATGTCCAGAATACAATCCAAAATTAAAAAACAAAGGACCAGGAAAATCACATGGGAAAAGAAAATGAATCAATGTCAATGCGTACAGGACAGAGATATTGGGATTATCTTATGGCAAGCAATCAGGAACACTCCTGAAGCGAACAGAAAAACAGAAATCCTTAGCAAAGAAATAGAATATCGTATTGTTCTCTAGAGAAACAGAACCAAGAGGAGATTTTTCTCTCTCTCTTTCTCTAATCTAGTAAGAGATTTATTATAAAGTATTGGCTCATGCAATTATGGAGACTGAGAAGTCCCACAATCTGCCATCTGCAAGCTGGAGACCCAGAAAAGCTGGCGGTGTAGTTCTAAGGGATAAAGAGGGATATCACATAATAATAAAAGGGCCAATTCACAAAAAACCCCACAACATTCTTAAGTGAGTATGTACCCAACAACAGGACTTCAAAATATATAAAGCAAAAACTGACAGAATGGAAAGAAGAAATCGACAAGTCCATGCTAATAATTGGAGACATCAACACTCCCCTCTCAGTAATACATACAAGTAGTACAGAAAAACTCAGCAAGGCTACAGAAGAACTGAACAACATCATCAGGCAAAGGATCCTTAGGCAAAGGATCTAACTAGGGACTCTATAGAACATGCCACCCAACAAGAGAATATTCTTTTCAAGTGCACGTGGAACATTCCTCAAGATACACCATATTCTGGATAATAAAACAAACATTACAAATTTTAAAAATTAAAATCATACAAAGCATTTTTCTGACTATAATGGAATTAAACAAGAAATCGACAACAGAAAGATAACAGGAAAGTCTTCAAGTACTTGGAAATTAATCAATACACTTCTAAATAACCCATCAACCAAAAAGTAAGTCTCAAGGGAAATTAGCAGACGTTTTGAACTGAATAAAAGTACAACATATCAAAATCTGTGGGATGCAGCTAAAGTAGTATTCAGAGGGAAATTTACAGCATTAAATGCTTATATTAGAAAAAAAAAGTCTCAAATCAGAAATTTAAGCTTCTACCAGAAGCAAATAGAAAAAGAAAAGCAAAACTACAAAGCAAGAAGGAAGGAAATAATAAAGGTAAAAGCAGAAATCAATGAAATAGAATACAGAAAATCAATAGTGAAAATCAATAAAACCAAAAGCTGGTTCTTTGAAAAGATCAATAAAATAGATAACCTTCTAGCAAGACTGACCAAGAAAAAAAAAGAGAAAATAATTATCAATATCAGGAATGAAAGAGAAGATACCATTACCACTCCCCAAAACATTAAAAGTTATAAAAGAATACTATCAACAACTATGTACATAAATTTGACAACTTAAATGAAATTGTCCAATTGATTAGTTATTCAAAACCCACAAACTACCAATTCATCCAAGATGAAATAGATAACTTGAACAGTCTCATAAGGAAATAAAACTGTCCCTATTTACAGATGACAAATAGGAGGAATGAGAGGCACATAGCAGGTCCATGGAAATTCTAAAATCCTTGATTAGAACCCAGGTCTGTTCCATAGAAATGGTTCTCATCCATTCTTCTCTTTGGTTCCATCCTCAGGGAGGTCTTGCCATTTCCATAAGAAATAGCCTGTATCTGAATATTTTGGAATAGCTGAATAATTTTTCCAGTCTGCTTCCTTCGTTGGGGCCCAGATGCTTTTTCATTTTGAACTGACTTAGTCCCTTTTAGTCCAAGCCAATGATCTTTGGGTATTCTATGCATATAACTGGGGCTTACTCCATGTCCCAAATGCCATATCCATAATTCTTTCTCAGATAGACATCTTTGTACTTTGCATGGAATGACAGAGCGTCATGGAACAACACCCTTAATATTCCCAGAAATATTTTTGTCTAGCTGAACTGGGGGTCTACTAGGTACCACTTCCAGTCTTTCTGGGGTCTTAACAAAGGCTTTTGTAGACAACATCCCTGATTTTGTTTTCTCCCTGAGGCTGTTTCTCACTTTGAGAATCTATTGTCTGGAGAGATAAGCCTGGCTAGAGAGATTGGAAATGTAAAACTATTCAGTTTTCCTCAACCCAATAAGACTTGGGTCATACATATTTCTAAATTCTGTTTGCAAACTGAATTATCCTTTCTTAGTTCATCTCTTTCCAAAATCTTATCACACACAGCTAAAAGAAGTCAACCGTAGTTTCATCATTCTGTGGGGCAATTTCCTTAGCTCAATCCACAAGTTCATTAGGTACAAATTCTCTAACTCCCATTTTACTACAGGCACAGTCATGCAATTGTTTCATGATGACAAAGCACTATTTCTCAAACCTCCAACAGCAGTTTCCTCCACACTTTTTCAGCATTCACTAAAATTTGCCATTCCTCCAGCCTGTCAACAGCTCACTTGCCATTTTTTCCAGCCTATATATCTGCTGCCTAGTCTCAAAGCCAATGTCATATATTGCAGGTTTTGCTTAAAGTAGAAACCCTTTTCTGTGTACTAATTTCTGTATTTGTTATCTGTCACTTTATAACAACCCACCTTAAACTTAAGGATTTACGACAATGACAATGTGTTATTTCTCAGGATTCTGTAGGTTGAGGGGGCGGTTTCTACTGGTCTTGCCTATGCTCACTCACGCGGCTGTGTTCAGCTAGGTTGGCTGAGAGCTGGCTTAGAAAGGACAGCTAGGCCTCTCTCTTCACGTGTGTTCTCACCCTTAAAGATGCTTACTTGTCTTCTTTACATGATTGAGGTTGGCAACCTTCCAAGAAGCAAGCCATATCTGCTTCATCATGTTTGTAGAAGTCCCACTGGCCAAAGTATGTGACAGGCCAAGGCAGAGTCAATTTGCGAAGAGATGTCACAAGCGCATGGATGCCAGGAGCCATGATTCACTGACATTCATTAATGTAACGCTCTACCACAGGCATGTTGTGTGGAGAAAGAGCAGTTAATGCCCGACATTTTGGTGCAGAAAATTCCTTCTGAAAACATGTTGTAACAACAATTAAAAACACAAAAGCTTTAGACCCAGTGAGCTTTAAGATTTGGCATCCATAACCAAGTAGAGCTTTTTATATCAGAGGTTCCAAAGCATCCAATATTTCTCTTTATAGAAGATATTTTAATTGATGAGACATCTCCTGTTAGATAACCACACCCTTGTCAGCAAGAGAGAAGGGCATACACTGACTGGTTTCATGAATATATGTAATTTACAAGGTATGAGACCCAAACAAATGGTAAGGAAAACAAATTGCTCCGGGAGCTTATAATGACAGCAACACCAAAGAAAATATGAAAAACCAGTTTTTTCCAGAGATGCTAACATATCCCAGTATTCAGAGCCCGTGGAGGCTATCGAATGCAAAACTGAAAGTATGGAAAAGACATTCCTGTTGCTTATTTCTAGCTGTTCAGGTGCCCTGTATCAGGCACAGGGAGGCACTTCTCAATAATGCTTCGCTGTTGTGGTTTGTCTAGTCTGCAATGGTACTCACGTCTGACAAACATACTGTGTGATTAAGTAGTTGAAATATTAATTATATTTGTGGTATAAGCTCCAGAAAACAAGTGAAGAAAGTTGAAAGAGTAAAAGTATTATTTTGTCTTTTACCAACGTATCTCAGGATCTTTATTCACAATAATTTCTCTATAAACTCTGGATTCTGTAAAAGAACTTACCCTTAATTGTAGGATATTTCACTACTGTTCCCTTGCTTAAGAAAATCAGCATTCAAAAATTATCTCAAAGAATCATTATATGAAAAAAAGGCCTGCTTTATATCATTTTTCAAAACATGACGTTTTTCATCTCATGGTATATTGTTTTACCTTATTTTTTCCATTCAAACTATCAGCTGAATTTAGCCATAATAAGTGAATTACTCATTTTTCTATTTTTTAATCTTCTCAGAACATTCCTTCCTTCTCTTTCAATGTGTCTAAAGAGAAAAGATGTGTTTATGTTCATTCACATGTACTTGACTTACTCCACGGGTTTTAATGCAATTAAATTATTTTGAACACCTGGTTTTTGTTACTTGATCTAACAGCAGAGTTTCATTTTGATATGAGCTACGTTATTTAAGATATGAACAATATAATAAGATTGTTCCCTTTTTTGAACATTTGGGTACTACTTTTTTTTTTTTGAGGAAGATTAGCCCTGAGCTAACTACTGCCAGTCCTCCTCTTTTTGCTGAGGAAGCCTGGCCCTGAGCTAACATCCATGCCCATCTTCCTCTACTTTCTATGTGGGACACCTACCACAGCATGGCGTGCCAAGCCGTGCCATGTCTGCACCCGGGATCCGAACCAGTAAACCCCAGGCCGCCAAGAAGTGGAACATGCGAACTTAACCGCTGTGCCACCGGGCCGGCCCCTGGGTACTACTATTTTGTTAATGAAGAGGTAGGTAGCCCAAGTTTTATAAAATCATAATTATTATTTGGATTATGTTTTAAGATAAGAGCAAAATGTAGTTTCAGCACAGTAAAAAAAAACACCTGATGATCTAGGCATTGACAAAAATATCTTATTTATATACTCGAGTTAAAAGAATAGGTAATTTTGTTAATGTATGATGTGCTAAACTGATAAATATAATATTTAAGTATTTTCAAAACATCCCAAATGAAATGCTTCTATCACTATAATAATGTCACTGATATACAATTTAAATCTTGCCTATTTGACTTGTGGCAGGTTTGCTTCAAGGTACGAGCTGGAATGCTGGGGAGCAGTGGAAGTTTCTGAAAAGCATACATAGGACGACAAGGGAAATGCCTGGAGGAACACCTGGGGACTGTCATTTCCTGAGCTCCAGTTATGCGCCCGGCATCCTCTACAGAATTAAACACAGTTTCTGATTTACTTCTCACAGCAAAAGCAACAAGTTGATACTATTAAATCCATTTCACTGTTAAGGAAGTTGACATTGCTCAGATGATAAATGGTGTTACACGTATATCATCTTTCCAAATTCATGATCCTTTCATCCATTTTCTTATGTCCATCCTTCCACTTCAATAAAGGGGAAAATAGATAGTTGTTTTCACCTCAATGATTTTCCATGTCTGAAAGAGGCTTAATTTCTTTCTTTTAATCCTTTCTCCCTTCCTTTCTTCTTTCCAAGTATGAGAGAATTGCAGACGTACATAGCTTTGAGTTTCAGGTAAAATATATTTTGTAACTAAATTCTCAGTGCTTTGTTACACTGAGTACCCTTGTTAAAGAACTTCCTTAGTCAAAGCAGGAGTGTATAGGATATTTTGTGCCTATAACTGATTATGTCTAATTAAAACATGAAATTTGGTTATGTACTGTTCATTTCAATTTTGTATGTGTATTTTAAATTCCCATGTGTGTGTACATTTGCAACAGACCATCTAGGAAACAGGCTAAAAATGTTACTTATAAAGGAGGTGAAATGTACAAAAATGTGTAAATATGCTATTAATGATATTTAAATAAGCTTTTAAAGATTTGTCTCTGATTATTAACTTTATGTAACAAACATCTCAAATTCAGTCATTTTGGTTAAAGTTGGTAACAATTGCCCAGACCAATCCCTTTCCCCAAAATATCTTAATTATTTTTCTGATACAGCTAACTTTAGTCTAATTGAAAGTAAGTTTTAACTTACTCACTAAATATGAATATTACGCACTATCATATGTTCTTATACATAAGTTTCCATATATACAGATAGATAGATGTATGTAAAATTCAGACTCAGAATTGGTGTTGTACAAGTGTAATGTAATTGATCTCCAGTAGGAGAAGAAAGAGAGAAGTCAGGAAATGGAAGTTTAATCTCAACTCTGTCTATAAAACATAAACATTAGGAAAGACATTTGAATTCCTAAACTGCAACACTATTATCTGAAATGTTAATTCCAACATATCTATTTTTAGAAGGGTGGTGTTGTAGTCCTGTCTGTAGGACATACGCATTGAATTCCTCTTTTAATCCTCATGACTCTGTGCCACCCTCTCTCTCAGGATTCATCATAAGCAACAAGCTACAAGCCCTTTACTGGGTCAGCATCCTTAGGGGTGAGATCTGGGACTCAGAAAACTATGGAATCGTTTTCCTCATATAAAGCCAGTTGGCTCAACTCACATATGTATTGTAATAATACCCTAATCAACTAAATTTGTCTGCCCCAATTTCATAGTTTATAGTCAGAGCAGAAAGGATACAACTTAATATCCTAAATATCATAATTTTAGTCCGGGAACAATACCAACTTGTCACTCTCAAAACCCAGCTGAAGGTGAAACTGGAGACACCCCAGAGTCATGCAGCAGCAGAAGGAGCACACGAAATGAATTCCATGGAGAAGAGGACAGGCTGAAGTGACCCTCAGAGTGCTGCACTTGACACGGCTTTATTTTATTCTCCGTTCTGGAGAAGATGTGCACCCTATTTGCCAGATAGAAGATGAACTGTAGTTACTTGACTGACGCGGTCCATCTGATTACCAGAAAGCAAGACCAGGAGAGGGTTTCCTACAGTCCAGGAATTAAGCCAGACTTAAGACAGTCAAAAGCAGTGATTGGTTCATTTCCTAAAAATATAATATTAATAATTAACTAGTAATCCTACATACTATATGTCATATTCCATAAAAGACTCATCAGTTTGCCAATGTAAACGAAAGTTTTAGAATCAATTAAATGTGGTATCACACCCCATCTCCATACTTTCATGTTCCTACTTAGCAGAGGAACAATACAGTTTGCTTCGACTTCATAAATGTCAATTTCAGACCTTCTTTTGTCTGTAAGGCAACTTCAGCTCTTGAGATGCTAACGCTTACTTTAGAAAAGAAAAAATGTAGAGTTGGAAGTCAATGCACTTCCCTTTTCATGGGTTGCGTTATCAAATATCAAAGAATGAACAGAGGATATATTGTTCCAACAACTAGATCCCAATAAAGGTGGTGTATTCATTCAGATTTCAGCAGTCACACCTGTGTCCATGGTCTCGAAACCCTGGGAATGCTTGTTAAGGAATCTATTGCTTTCAGGTCTGCATCAGCAGCTACCTTGGGTCAGCAAGAACCATACAGAAAAGGGTCTTGGATTGTGTCTACACTGTCAAGCTTTTATCAGATTTACACGTTGGTGATGGTGAATTTCCTATGTTAGGGGTAAGGAGCATATTTCTGAGTACAGACTCCAATACAAGCCCAGTCAGCCATCCAAAGGAGGCTGCATGAGGCTGTGGGGAAGGCAGGACAAATTCATCATCACGGACTGCAAAGCACACAGGATTGTGAGACAAGATAAGAAATGGGAAGTCTTATCACAGGTTGTTTATTAGAAACATATCTAAAATTTACATATACTCACAGAACAGCCTCTAGTAGAAGAATCGGGGGGGGGGGGGAGGAGATATGCCAGTCAAACATTATATAAAAGATGTCAGAGAAAATTAACGTTAAGGAAAAAAGCATTATTTGATATTCTCCAAGTAGACAAAATATAAAAACAAAATAATGAAATGTTTTAGGTGTCACTTTGAGCTCAGATTCTTTCCATTTTTATACTGTTT
Source organism: Equus przewalskii (assembly GCF_037783145.1). NCBI lineage: Eukaryota > Metazoa > Chordata > Mammalia > Perissodactyla > Equidae > Equus > Equus przewalskii. The sequence continues at coordinate 107,190,451 of NC_091832.1, read as the reverse complement.
TGCAGAGGCAAATGGCTTCTTTGGTGCTTTCTAAGTGTAATTAACTCCTAGTAAGTCTACAGTGTTTCTTCTCAGAAACAGTGATATTTTATACGAACTCCTTTACGTTAATCTAGATGATCAAGTTTCACTGGTCTTATGACGTTTCTCAATTTACAACATATGAATTATCAATATTACTTAAAATCTTAGATTAGTTTCCTCCTGCCATGTAATATGCCAAGGTGGCATGGACCTAAGGAATAAACACTTGTTCTAATTGCCTAAATGTTTGCAGGATTAGGCAATCAAATATGCCATCAAATATTTAGGTAGCCTATCCTGTAACAAATATAAACATTTGTTTTATAGTATCGTGTTAAGTATTTTTTAAAAAGGAAGAAAATAAACCTGGACACTGGATCAGAAGCACCATTTTAGTCTAAGATAGCTGTTGCATTCTGTATTACTTCATGGACCCAGGAAATTGAGAATATTCTGACATGGCCCAGAACAAAGGCTCCAGAGTTCTTTTTTATTCTGTCACACAACAAGGCAACAACCTCCAGTGATAACAGTTTTGAGGCCAAGGCTGTGCGAGTGGGCTCCAAAGGACTAGCCGATCCTGAGAAATCCAGTTCAACAAACTCATCATTTCCAAATCCACTCCTGGGAGACACAGAATGATGAGGATGTTTGGTATCAGAGAAATCTCACAAGGGTGGGGCAACAGCAAAACGATGAAACACGCCTTTTTTAAAAGAAGAGTACCTAAAATATTAGCCATAACTTTTATCACTCTTAAATTATATTTGCCAACACGAGGATATTTTCGCTCAGAGATGCTACTATAACTCAGGTGTCTTTCATTCTGAGTAACGTTCCTCCTCACTGCTGTTTATCTGTGACCAAGAGGAGAGGAAGGGACGTGGTTCTCTCTTACTATCTGGAGACCAACCTGGCTTAACTTGAGAGAGATTTCCCAGATCTAGAAATGCTGAGTAAACTAGAAAAGCATGAGGCCTGGGAGTAATGGCAGTTATATTTCCTTCTTTCATCAAAAACAACTTTAAAACACCCATTTGGATTTTACTGTAGAACTGTGTTAGTTATAGCTCTATAGTGAAATATGCTGCTAACGCCAACTGTTTCAGAGATTCATATAGATCGATTATAGATTTATAATAAAATAAAAATTCTATTGAAGTTCTTCTATATTTACAAATGCTACATTTATATACATGCAACTCAGCCTCAACATTAACAGTAACATCGGAGGGTTTCAAAGAGGTACATTTCCTCTACCCATGCACCTGCTTACATTCCCAACCCCAAGGTGAGTTTTCATAAGCAATGTTTAAATTTGTGAAGAAAAAAATAAGTATTTCCAGTACCCATCCTCTCTCCCCCCCTCCCTCGTTTCCAGCTTTGGAAGAGGTGATAACACAAAGACACTAATTCACACACCAAGGCAGGAAGACCCTCTGTGATCCACGTTCACACCCACCCAGTGAGGGCTGTGAAAGGGCAGAGGGGTTTTGAGCAAAGTAATGCATTTGTATATATAAGCATTGCATGAAAGCGATCCCCTGCAGACAGACAGAAAGACAGACACACAGAGGATATAAGAAATATGCTTTTTAAAAGTTAAGGCATTTTAACTATTGTATGTAACCACAAGAATGAATCACCAATGAATACTATTTTTTATTTTGTGAGGAAGATTGGCTCTGAGCTAACATCTGTTGCCAATCTTCCCTTTTTTTTTCCTCCCCAAAGCCCCAGTACACAGTCGTCTATCCTAGTTGTAGGTCACTCTAGTTCCTCTATGTGGGACACCACCACAGCATGGTGTGTAGGTCTGCACCCAGGATCTGAACCTGCGAACCCCGGGCTGCTGAAGCCAAATGAGCGAACTTAACCACTCAGCCATGGGCTGGCCTCAACCAACGAATACTTTTATGCTGCATCTGTTGATCATGAGTAATCAATAAAAGCTTCTATATGGCCAACATCAACCAAAACAAAATAAAAAAAAAACAAAGAAAAGGAAAAGAAAATAATATAGGCCAGTGATTATGAAACAAGAAGGAATTCAAGATATACAAATATCTTGAATGTTAATATACAAAGATAAAAATTATAGAAGGATATCTGAACCTATGTGCATTACTGTATTATTGGACACCTCTTAAAATGACTTAGCCCTGACTTCATGGACCCCTAAGAGTTTGGCCTTTTCCCAAGAAAGTACTTGAGCCAAATCTTCTACAGCAAGGAAGAAGAGAAAGACACTTCCAAGTGGGTACCTATACTCCAGCCTGCCTGGAAGACTTTTCCTCTATGACTGACTATGTTCTTAATTTCTCAATCAAACACTAAAAAAATCAATTTTCATCTTTTGTTATTGTTGAGTGATTTAAAAGTTGCAGCACGCAAAGGCTAACATATCTGAAATGCTTATAAATAATCATCTTTTAGATAAAAGATTGCAGCAAGCCAACAGACTTCCAAGGACCTGTTTTGGTTTCAGTGCGTTGAAAGGCATTATGGGGGCCAAGCAGGTCTTCCGACACCAGTGCTTAAAGTTTTCCTTGACTACAGACCTTCAGCCTGACAAGGCCCAGCACCTCTTCCTTGTCAGTTTATTCCACAGCATGGTGACGACACGCTTTTAAGGGTAATTTCCGCAGCAGCCCCGTTAAGTTGTGAATCACTGAGATTACACAAAATTGATACTTGGCGTCTTTTCAAGTTTCACATTCATCACATAATCGGGATATGAAGCATCCCTTACAGAGAAGGCAGCATCCAAAGGAATGAGCAGAACGTGTTTAAATAATACACACTCCCAAATTTTACAGCTGTCCTTTTATATTCAAATGATATTAAGCACAGTGTCATGTCAAATTGAAAACACTTTAAATCTAAAAATATATTGTTGAAACAGATGACATAGCGAGAAACAAGAACAAAATCTATTTTTATAAAATAAAGTCTATAATTTCAGATACAAAATGCTACATATAACCACACTTAGATATCTTCTAAATTATAATCTTGGGATTTATATTTTTTAAAGTTATCTCTGGTAAGTTTCAAATTTAGTATTTTTACAGAGTTTAAATATCTATATTGAATCTTCATGTTTCTTTTAAAAACTAGAACTGAGCATGAATATAATCTTAAAACGAGATTCCTCACTTGAAAGAACTGTGTCTTCAGATAACCTTTCTCCTTAAATCATTAGAACAAATAAATTCCTTAAAATTATACTTGCTCTCTTTTGAGTGGGCTCCACGTACAGAAGTTCATGATTTAGGCTTCATTCTAATTTCTTTCTGGTTTTTGGATTCCTCTATGCTCTTTTGAGATTGCCTTTACATTTTATCATATCTTCTCCCCAAACAAGCTGTTCATTGTATGCTGCTCTCCAGTATTTTACTGAAATAGTAAAGGAAGAAATTATGCTTCTTGCTTCAATTTCCCTTAAGCTTCAGTGATAATTTCAATCATGACAATTGCCAGGTTTGTATTTTTTATTCTGGATTCCTAATTATATAGGATGATTGAGGGTAATTTAAAAGTGTTTCAGAATCACCTACTGCCAAGATTCTGGAAAATGGCTTTTGCAAAACAGAATGTCAATGCTCTGAGGGCTCTCTTACGTCTGCAGTAGCATGTCCTGTGCACTTTCATGGAACGAGGGGACATAGCTAGGCTCCTCATAACGGATGTCGTAACGCCACTATTCTGCTGCCGCTCTGTCAGTCAACAAATATTGAGAGACTATCCTGTTTCCATTTTTAGTTGTACACATTCGTATACTGTTAATTCCTAAAGCCAACTAGCATAAACTCGGGAACACCAGCTTGATGAATATTTAAGTGTTATGGCCATATTTATGTAGATTTTATAAAAGTATTCCAGATCATGAATGTCTGCATCTGAATGATGACAGGAAATAACGTTTCCTAAGAATTGCCTAAAATGAGCAATATTTTAATAGATGCTTTAGTTCTTAAATATCTCTTTACTTTAAACTGACCTGCTGTAGGGAGCTACTAAATAAGATCAACTTTTGGTCTGTTTCCCAAAACATCAGTTTTATCCTGTTATGCTAAAAACTTTGAAAACTCTTGCTCTTATCCTTATCTGCAATGAAATAGTTGGATATCTTGATTTCTTCCTAGCTAAATTAGTAATAACCAGTTGCAATAACCAGCATGTGCACATGTGTGCGTACACACACCCGCAAAGATAACAATAAAATAAAAAGGCCTAATATGGAGTATGTTAATAAACTTCTTTACAGAGAGATGGCCGAGGAGAGCCACGACTCCTGTTTCCCTTTTCATAAGACAGAGCACAAGTAGTATTTGACAAGGCTACCAAGTTATATTTTTTCCATTTGTACCATTTCTTGCTCAGAGTAGGCTTGTTTTCTTCATTTGCATATGCACCCATAGACTCTAAAGGTAGATAAGTAAGAACTGCGAGACCAGTGAATTGCTTTTGGCTACTTCTGCTATGCTAATCAGGTGCAAGAAATCTGGGTTTCATATTAGGAGCCCTTCTGAATGGTTCGATTCCTTCACAGCTCCCATTAGCTGTCAGCTTCGCCATGGATATTGTCCATGTGCACTTTGAGGTAGTCATTCCTTGTAAACTTCTTATGGCAAAACTGGCATTCTGCCAGTGGACGATTGGGATTATGAGTCATCTTGTGTCGGATCAGCATTTTCTTCAAGCTAAAAGCCAAGTCACAAACCTAGAAAAGACCCAAAGATACCAATCATATTATACTGAAAAACCTGATATACTTAGTTATCATTTATACAATATACAGGATGCAAATTTCTATTATAAAGTACGTACTGACAGGAATCAGAACAAAAAGTGCTCTTGAAATAAATGGAATTTAGCACTCAAGTTAAAGGGTGAAGAAAATTAATTATAGTTCCCAAGAGTTATTTGCATTTAGTGTGTGTCCCTCTGCACCCCAGCTGCTGTATTTAAACAGCTCTAGAGAAACAACTCTCTGGAAACAATACCTTTTCTCACCATAACAGGGTGTATTGACAAAATCATATTAAACCTCTTAAACAAAAAAAATGCCTCATGGTCTAGATAGCATCTCTTTATATGGCATAAACAGCACAAGACATTTCTCACCAGTGATCCCTTCGATTTAGTCCCATTTTTGAAGTAAAAGGTTAACACTGCTTTAAGCATTCTAAGTTTATTACCCACTATTCCAATTTTTTCTTTCTTATTATATATACTCCATTTAACTAAGGAATGTAAAAGTTTACTTCATATAAGCTCCGCTAAATTGCCACCTGGCTCAACACATATTAAACAGCCTGATAATTAAAAATATTAAATTAACACAGAAGATGTAAGGTATAATTATTCAGGAAATGAAATGGAATTTCTTTTACCACAAATTTTCCTTCAAGGTTTTGGAGTTATTTGCAAAAATTCCATTTATACAAAACTCTATTCAATAAAATAAGGCATACTTAATGTGAAAATACCATGAAAAATGTAAAGAGTATAATGAAAGAGGAAATGGCTTGTAAAAATACTGGAAAGAAAACTGAAGTTCTGAATGAGGTGAGGCTTGTGAAAATGCTAAAGCAAATAAAAACTTGCTCTCTCTCCTTATGGGGGCAGGAGGATTTACACCCAAGAAACTCAGAAAGACACAGGCCTCAATACAGTAAGGGGAGGGAGTAATCCAATAATAACGTATTTCGATATATACATAAGTAGCAGCACAGTGTGATGGAAAGAAAATAAGCTTTAGAGTCTGCCATGGACTGGATGCTTGTGTCCTCCCCAGATTCATAGATTGCAGTCCTAATCCTCAATGTGACAGTATTTGGAGGTGGAGCCTTTGGGAGATAATTAGGTTTAGATGAGGTCACGAAAGTAGAGGTCCCATGCTGGATAAAGCCCTTATAAAAATAGGAAGAGACGCAGATGTCTCGCTCGCTCTCTCTGCATGCATAACACCAAGGAAGGCCTGCGAGAACATCACCAGGAGGGCCCTCACCAAGAACCCGACTGACTGGCACCCTGACCCAGATCTAGGAGGGCAGGGACCTCTGCATGTTTTACCCACTCATATATCCTAAGGGGTAAGACAGCGCCTACAGAGTAAGCACTCACTAAGTATTTCGTGAATTAACCAACTTGGGTTTGAATTCTATCACCTACTAAGGAAGTTTAAATGGACAAACTATGCCTTTTAACTTCAATTGCTTCACCTGTAAAATGACCATAATGATAGTTATCTCACAAGATTAATACAAAGATGAAATGAGGTAATCTATGTAAACAGATATTATACTGCAGACACTCAATAAATGGTAGTGCCTAGTTTTTCTCTTTCATCTTCTCTGGCAAGAAGAATCATCGGCAGATTTGAAAGAAGAAACTAATGTTAATAAAAGGAAGCCAACAGCCACCACAGGTGGGATTCGAGTGAAAACACAGCTATTCTACAGAGTCGCAGTTCCCTGTAATGTACAGGTGATTGTGGAAGCAAGCAGGATAGTTTTCCAGAACAAACGCAATGCATCCAATCAATCTGGGGAAAGGACATCTTTGTTTTGAAATAACTTTGTAAACATGAGCTCTCTAATCATAATTAATTAAAAACAGACTATCTACCTTTAAAGCCAGTGAAAAACAAGGCCAAGTCCACGTAGCAAAAATCAGGGGATAAAAAAATAAAGACCAGGAAATGTGAAAAGCACAAAATACAACGACAGACCACATAACATAGAAGTCATGATAACTGACACGAAAGTATAAAGCACCCTTTCTAAAAGACAAGATTCTGAAATTAGGGTAAAAAGGAAAATGCACACACACGCTATTCTCAAGAAATACACTTGAAACAAAATAATGCACACACCCAAACATAATTTAAAAAGGGGTCAGAATGTGCATAAAAGTGTACAAAATGATGCTGATAAGAGGATAACTGGGAGAGTAGACAGTATTATATTAGCATTTTCACAAGCCTTAAAAGAACCAGGAGTGCCATCTGTATGATGAATATCTCCTAGTCAAAGCTGTATATACAAGATGTTCAATGCAGAATTATTTATTAAAGTGAAGTATTATAAATCACTTACTTGCCCAGTTAAAGTTAATGGGTATATTCAATTTGATATACACAGATGAAGAAATACTTTTCAGCTGTTAAAAAAGATCATACTTCAAAAAATTTTTAAAGGCAAGAGAAAATGTAAAGGGAAGAAAACAGTTATAACATTAATAATGCATGATTTAATCTACAATATTGAAATAAAGTTTGGAACTCTATCTGTATAAATAAGTCTATGAGGAAATGTCAATAGATTAACATTAATATTAGTTGACATTAGTTGGAAAATTTGGGACTGTTTTATTTCTGTCTTCATTCCCTTCTGTACTTCCTAATTTTTCTGGAGTAAAAAAGAATGCTTTTATAATTAGACAGCAAATATTATTTTGGAATGAAAAAATATGGTTGGTTGAATGAAGGTTCCATGTCCTCATCTTGCATCCACGCCTCCTGCCCACTCCTATCACACTTCTGTCTTGAGAGTTCTGCCTCTCCAAACCGCTCTGACAGGTCACTGACAACCTCCAACACGCTAAAGCCAATGGGACCTCCTGAATCTTCTCTTAACATGATTTCTCAGCTTCACTGACATATCTGACCACCTTTGGCTTCAGTAATCACCTCCTCTCTTTGTTTTCCTTCCACTTTCCTGGCATTTTGCCCCTCATTTTCCTGTACAGACTCCCTCTCCACCCTAAACTTGAAGTTCGGATGTCAGTACCTGTTCTTTAGGCCCCTTCCCCATTCACTAGGTATGTTCTCCTCCAGTGATCTTAACCACATTCATGCCTTTTGCACCATTTATATGGAGATCTCCTCCACATGTCTCTCTCTTTTATAGTCCTCTCTTCTCATCTCCACAGTGGACTACCTAACTGACCACTCAGATAGCTCACTGGTACTCCAAATTTAATATGTCTAAAATTGAACTAAGAATCTTTGTCTCCCAAATCTAATTCTCAAAAAAAGTTCCGCCATCCACTTGGCACCTGCTGCAAATCTGGCAGTCAGCTTGGACCCAATGTGTCCCTCATCCCCACTTCACCTAATCAATTACCACTTCTTCCTTCTATACATTTCTCAAAGACGTGTGTCTCCATCTCCACTGTCATGTACGACCTGAGTGAAAACACTATCTGCCTAGACCAATGCTTCTCTATCAATACGAAAATGTTCAGCAAGCACTTATTACTTGTATTTTTTTATTTTGAGGAAGATCAGCCCTGAGCTGACATCTGTGCCCATCTTCCTCTTTTTTATATGTGGGACACCTGCCACAGCGTGGCTTGATAAGTGGTGGACAGGGCCACACCCTGGATCCGAACTGGTGAACCCCAGGCTGCTGAAGTGGAGCACGTGAACCTAACTGCTACGCCACTGGGCTGGCCCCTATTATTTGTATTTTTAAATAAAATATACCAAATGTGTTAATGTATTTATATATTATATTAAAGACAGATAAACAAAATTTTAAGAGAATATGAAGAAGATGGAATAATATTTTTGTGTTAATAATACTGACTTCATATTTTCACTAGGCAATATTTTTTTCATTTTTTTAAGTTTTTTTTTACCTGGGCTAACAACTGTTGCCAATCTTTTTTTTTTTCTGCTTTATCTCTCCAAACCCCCCTGTACATAGTTGTATATCTTAGTTGCAGGTCCTTCCAGTTGTGGGATGTGGGACGCCGCCTCAACGTGGCCTGATGAGCGGTGCCATGTCTATGCCCAGAATCCAAACCCTGGGCCGCTGCAGCAGAGCGCGCAAACTTAACCACTCAGCCACGGAGCCGGCCCCGCAATATTTTAAGATAGATATTTAGAGTCAGTCACCTTTAACAAAAATATTGGCAAATATATATTTCAAGTGTATTCTTGATAACGACCGTTTTTTGGCATACTACTTTCCAGATACTACGGTGTCATTTTTTATCTCAAATTATCACTGACTGGTAGTATTAACTCTGCCATTTTCTTTTTGTTACCTTGTGTCTGTGTTATTAATATTATTTTCAATCTGTGGTTTCTGTACAGGCCTCTTTTAAGCCACTTGTACAGGATTACTTTATTTAAGAACAGATAACAGAATCATGTCTCCACTTAACTGAGAACACATAAAATGCAGTCCTAACGGTGTGCTGAAAACAGACCAGTGACTTGGGATTGTCAGCCAATGTCAGCACCATGGAAGTGCCACGCTTCCCTCAGGTCACATTTAGTTCTATCCATCACAAGAGACCAGCTGACAACAGCCAAGTGAGGGCAGCAAAGTCAAGCCCTCTATTCAATGATAATAAAGTTTAATTTGGTTCTTATTTTTTAAACACACAATAAGCAGGAATCAAAGCTGTAATCTCTCCGTCCCACATCCCAATGATGTGTTGTACTCCTCTTGGGACGTGCAGCTCCTCACTCTGGAAACCAAAGCTAGCTTCCGAGGTTCTCAGATGGGGGTGGTACAATTTCCCCTCCCTGCAGGAAATGTTTGGAAGTCTGGGGGTGCTACTTGCATTTTGTATGGGGGCATGCATGCAAATACCCTGTCATGTGTGGGACAATCTCACATAATGCCAAAAGGGTCCAGTTGATAAATATTATCTAAATCTCCCTGTATTCATCCTCACTCCCTCTGTCCATGTTCCACACAGTGGTTTGAAGGATTTGTTAAAAATAGAAATGTCATATTGTTACCTAAGATTCTTCCATGGATCCTTACTCTTTTTAGGGTAACTCACTGAGTTCTGGACAAACTCATCAGCTTTCCTGCAGACTCCTGCATACCACGGTCTTCTTGCCTCAGCACTTCCCCACTTTGCTTCATCTAGCTTCCGCCTGCTCTTTCCTCAGGGAAGCCCACCTGATCTGTCTGCCAGGAGAAATCTTCTGTTAAATGCTCACATAGCAGCCTTTACTTTGCCTTCATAACACTTACCTCCAGTGTAATTAATTATGTGTGACGTTTTCTAATGTATGTCTCCTCACAAGTCTTAGGAAGATGAGGGCAAGAGTAGTCATTCCATAAACACTTGTTGAATTAGAGAAAGAATGAAAGGTAGACGGATGATTGCTAGGTGGATAAAATCCCCATGAGTAATGTAAGTACCCCAAAGGCTGTGGAATAACTCAGGGGAAATCAAAGATGTCTACATAGATTATTTTTAAAGAACTCTAAGTTGTTTTTATAAGTATAAATTAAAGTTTGTGATCATAAATAAATAGAATTAAAATTCATCCCCCATTTTCTATTTCCCTGGCCCCTTCTATAAACCCCACATAAAAATGAACAACAGATATCAAATTCTTCAATGGCTTCCCATTGAAACTAGATTCAAAATAAACTCCTTAATGTGGCTGAAAGGCCACCAATTTGCTTTCCAACTTTACCCTGTGCCCCTTTCTCTCTCTCTCTGTGCTCCAGCCTCACCTGTCTTCTTACTTGCCCTAAATCCCCTGGCTCTTTCCCACCTACAGGCCTTGATTTATGCTGTTCCCTGAGCGTGGACTGCTCTTTTCCGCTTGGCTAACCCCTCATCCTTCAGGTTACTTACAGTCTCTCTCTCAGAGAATTCTTCTCTACTACTCTTTCACTCTACTCACTTTTTTCCTTTCCCAGTCTTTATCATAAAATGCAACTAGATATTTATTCCTCTTCATTTGTTTAAGGTCTATACTCCACAAGAACATGAGCTCTATGAGGGGAGGGGACATGGCATCTTGCTCCCTGTTTTATTTCCGGGTCTGGCAGAGGAACTAGGTTCAAGGGCTAACATCAGCTTTCACTATGTGCCAAGAACCACTCCTGGCAATTTCTAAGCATTAGTGTATTTAATCCTCATAACCACCGTTTTAAGTAGATATTAGTACTATTATCCCTATTTTATAGAAAGAAACTGACACATACACTTCTATGTCTCAACCAGTTTGCCCAAGGTCACTGAACCAGGAACTGGTTTCCAGGATTTAAATCCAGGAAGCCTGGGTTCAGAGTCTATACCACCCTCTCAAGGACCAACTATCACTAAAGGCTCTAAATTCAAACAGAGATATGTGAGCTGACCATACTCTTTCCACTTGCCTGGCTGATACCATATATAACAAATAAAAAGCTTTTTGAAAAAATAAAGGAGGTTCTCAGACAGTTCAGCTCACCAGTGTGCTGTGAGGGATACAAAGTGTAAATCCACTGACGTGGTCACCACGGGAAAACTGCAGCAGCAGATGGAGGAGAAATGGAAGGGAAGCTGAGCAAGATGCTGAAGTCATTGACAATGGCTCTGAATTAAGGAGACCTAGAAGCTCCACACAGGAGATGGCATGGGAACAATTCAACACATTGTCGAATGGGGGCCAGCAGAGAGGATTCAATGTCAGCAGAGAGTAGCTGATGTCACAGTTGTGAAGCTGACGACCTAGACATTAAAAGCTACATTTTCATGAACTTAAATGCAGTCATTAAGAGACGTCAAATTGATGCTCTGAATAAATCAGGCAAATGCAAGGACATTTGTAGCCATTTTAAAAATAGGAGAGAGCAAGAAAAAGTTCAAATAGTGCCACAAGGATGCTTCCTTTTCTTTCCTTCTACCCGTGAGTCTCATCCAACCCTTTGACCTACTTCAACTTAGTATTAATTCACATGATAAAGAATGGGAAGATATTTATTCTTACTGTAGGCTGGAGGTAAAACTGATTTTGTTTTAAAATAAATGAAGCAACATTTTTACCATAAAGCATCTTGAGAGACAAGAATTAGAATTCTATACAAATATTTTCAGCTAACAAATATTTATCACATACAATGTGCCTATCACTTAAGTGAAGAACAAATAGTTTTAGAGAGAAATATTTGCAATGCTATGAATTTAGTGCTTAGAGAAGCACAGAGGGGAGCACAATCAACTCTGCCTGGATGCTTGGGTCTATCCGTCCTAAGGTCGGGAAGGACATTCCAGGGAGAGAGAAAAAGGTGGGCAAAAGGCAGAGGTGTGAAGAGCCATGCTCACGTGGGGAAGCACAAACAGTTCACTAAGGCTGAAGAACAGATGCCATTAGATAAATATCTTGAAAAAGAAACTAGAGTTGAAGGCTGGAGTCAAATCCTGGAGATCATGATGACCAAAATGAGAAACTGGAAGTATATTCTGCAAGTGGTGGGAATTCGTCAAAGGATTCTGAACAGAGACTGAAACAAAAATATCATTTAGTCAGCAAGCTAGAGAGTATGAAACTGGAGTCAGGGAGGCCAATAGTGGTGTTCCACTCCAAGCCAGAAAGGATCCGGATGTACACAAAGACAGTGGGCATTAACTCATTTATTCATTCCTTTAAAAATATTCATTGAATGCTTCTTATATGCCAGGCATTTTTCTAGGCCTGGGGATAGAGCAATGAATAATAAAGGAAAAATTCTTTTGTCATAAAGCTTATAATAGATGAAAAATGATTATGCAAACAAATACATAATATTTCAGGTGGATATAAGCACCATGATGAAGAACAGGGAGTGAGGTTTAAGAAAGTAATGGAAATAAGAGGGAAAGTAATTTGAGCAGAGAACGGAAAGAAGCGCAGGAGCAGGCCATAAAGACATCTGACAAGGGTGTTTCAGGCCAGGGAAACAGCACATACAGAGACCTATTCATAGGAGTACATTTAGTGTGCCCGAAGAACAGCAAGGAAGCCATGTGGCCAGAGCGAGCTGGAGGGTGGCGGTGAAGTCAGGGAGGTTGGGGCAGGGAGGTGGGGTGTAGATCATGTGGGGACTTTCAGACCATGGTAAAACTTCGATTTTTCACTCTAAAGGAGATTAACAGTCATTGAAGGGTTTGAGTAAATGAGTATAATACATATTATGTATATATCTGACTTAGGTTCTAGACAGATCACTCTGGGTGACAAGTTTAGGACAGACTGTTGGGAGCAAAACAGAAGGAGAGAAATCAATTAAGAAGCTACTCCACTATTCTAGGAGACTAAGATGGTAGCTGTCGAGATGTGAGAAGTGTTCAGACTCTCAATTTATTTTCAATGTAGAGCCAATCAGATCTGCTACTGGATTAGATGTGAGAAGTGAGGGAAAGAGAAGAGCGAAAGTGACAGTGGGAATTAAGAGAAGGCAATAGGCTTGAGAAATATACAGAAGCGAAAAGTGTTGGGAATTGCTGGACTGAGAGGAAGTTGCATGGGTTTGAACCCTAGAATCCCGACTTGGCCAGTTCTAAGTGGTGGATGATAGGCAAGTCACTCAACCTCAGTGAGCCTCAGTTGCTTCACGTAGGTGGAAATATCACCTATATATTTCCAGGCTGTAGTGAACATCAGAGAGAATATACACAAACTGTGGATCACTGTGTCTTTCCCACAATAGAAGCTCAACCAGATGATGCTATTGGTCATGGCTTAGAGAAAAAGAGGTGCTTGGCATGGGGCTCAGATCTTCGGTTTGGGTTATTTGAAGACGGTGGAGTCCTCAGAGAGATGAGTAGTTGAAGGGAACATTTTGAGCGATAGAGAAGGCTGGGGAGCATGATTTCAGTTTGGAATATAGGAGAAGTGCCTTATATGCAGCTCAAAATATCTCCCTAGAGTTCAGAAAAGAGATCTATGCACAAGAAAAAAAGATTTGGAAGTTGTCGCCACATAGATAGAAGCTAAAGATACTTAGAGGTCAATAGGTATGGCATCCTAGGGGAGTGCACAGCATGGGACAACAGCGCCTAAGGGGTTAGAGTACTGTTGATGAGTGAAGCGGCACTTGAGAAAAACTGTAAAGAAGTGAGATAGATAGATAACAGTTTTTTCTTTACAAATTTACTGAAATACCACTCAAGTGCCACTCAAATGTCGTGTGTGTGTGTGTGCGTGTGCATACAGACATATATATATCTCAGACAATGGGAACAAGAGATGAAGAGGACTTTCTAGGCAGAGGAAATAGAGCATGCAAGCCACAGGGAACACGGTACTTAGATGTGAAATAGCATCACTGTTTCAGGAAACTCTAAATGTTAGTACAAACGAAATGCAGAGTACTGACAGACAAGAGATTATTAAGTCATAAAATAATGAGAATTGACAAAGACTAGAATAACTTTTCAGTCAAGTAGGAAGGTGGATTTTATCCTATAGGTTGTGAGAAGTTACCATAGAGAAGCACATGATTGAGTTTACATTGAAAAAGTGACACAGGTACATTACCACTGACCCCACAGAAATAAAAAGAATTATAAGAGAATACTATGAACTATATGCCAACAAATTAGATAATCTGGATGAAAAGGACAAATTTCTAGAAACACAAATTATCAAAACTGTATTTATGAAGAAAAAGAAAAACCTGAGTGATCTATAACTAGAGATTGAATCAAATAAAAAACCTCCCAACAAAGAAAAGTTCAGAATCAAACGGGTTCACTGATGAATTCTACCAAACATGTAAAAAAGAATTAATACTAATCCTTTCTAACTCTCCCAAAACATAGAAGAGGCGGGAACACTACCTAACTCATTCTGTGAGGCCTGCACTACCCTAATACCAAAGCCAGATAAAGACATTACAAGGAAAGAAAACTGTAGACCAATATCTTTCATGAATATAAATGCAAAAAAATCTTCAAATAAGCAAAAAAGAAAACAAAACAAAACATCCCTAACAAGCCAAATTAAAAGGATTATAAGCCATGACTAAGTGGGATTTATCCCAGGACTGGAAATGGTAGTTCAACATAAGAAAATTAAACAATGTAATACACCATGTTCATAGAACAAAAGGACAAAAAAACACAAAACATGATCATCTCAATTGACAGAGAAAAGCATGTGACAAAATCCAACACCTTGGCTTGATAAAAATACTCATAAAACTAGGATAAAAGGGAACTTTCTCAACATAACAAAGGGCATTCATGAAAAACCCATAGCTAACATCATATTCAATGGTGAAAGACTGAAAAATAACGCAAAAGTATGGAGCCCTACTTCACACCATATACAGAAAATGAACTCAAAATGGATCAAAGACCTAAATGTAAGAGTTAAAACTATAAAACACTTAGATAAAAACATATGGGTAAATCTTCATAACATTAAATTTGGCAATGGATTCTTAGATATGACCTCAAAAGCATGAGGAGAAAAAGAAAAAAATACATTGAAATGTTTTGTGCATCAAAGAGTATTATCAAGAAAGTGAAGAGAGCCCACTGAGTGAGAGAAAATATTTGCATATCATACATCTGAGAAAGGTCTAGTATCCAGAATATATAAAGAAACTCTTACCCTCAACAACAAAAAGACAAACAACACAATTTTAAAATAGACAAAGGACTTGAATAGACATTTCTCCAAAGAAGATACACAAATGGCCAACAAATAAGTACGTGGAAAGATGCTCAGTTTCATTAATCCTTTAGGAAATGTAAATCAAAACCACAGTGAGATACCACATCACATCCACCTAGATGACTATAATTTTAAAAAATGGAAAATAACAAGTCAACAAGGACGTGCTGCATTGCTGAGGGGAATACAGAATGGCGCAGCTACTGTGAAAAACAGTATGGCAGTTCCTCAAAAAGTCAAACACAGAATCATCATATGACACAGCATTCCACTCCAAGGTATATATCCAAAAGAATTGAAAACAGGTACTCAGATACTTGTATACACATTTTTGTTACAGCACTATTCACAATAGTAGAAACAACTCTAATGTTCATCAGTGGATGAAAGGATAAACAATCGTGGTATATACATACCACAGAATATCATTCAGCCATAAAAAAGAATGATGTACTGACACAGGTACAATGTAGATGAACCTTGAAAACATTATGCTAAGTGAAAGCCAGTCACAAAAGGTCACATATTGTATGAATCATTTATATGAGATATCCAGAATAACTAAATCTATAGAAATGAAAGCAGATTAGTGGTTGCCAGGGTCCGGGAAGAATAGAGAATAATTGTTTAACAGGTAATGGGTGTGAAATTTTATTTTGGGATGATAAAAATATTCTGGAAGCAGACAGAGGTGATGGTTGCAGAACATTGTCAAGGAACTTAACGCCGCTGTTTACTTTAAAATGGTTAATCTTTTGTGAATTTCAACTCAATTAAAAAAAACCCACCTTGCCAGCCTAGAGAACATATACATTGGAGATTGGATGTAAGGGTCCAGGCTATGCACTTCTAGTGAGAATGGAAACTGAGAGGAAGTCATGGATTTGAGAACTATTCAGAAGGAGACCGACTGGAAGAGGAGTGAGAAAGGATGACTTCTCTCTGGTATGAGTAGGTTAAGAAGGAAAAGATTTTGGAGCAAAGACAGCCAGTTCTCTACTGAGCAGGCTGCATTTCAGGGAAGTTTGAGAGGCATTAAACTTGGATCTCTATCTGCAGACCAGCCTGGGCTGCAGATAAGGATCAGAGAGTTTTGAACATATGATAGAAGTAAATGGGATAGAGGCAGAGAGAAAAAACCAGGCTTGGAACGTCATAGTTTTAAAAAAGTAACATCATGGTCCAGTTTATCTAGGAAGAAGTCAACAAAAACATTTAGCATAAATTAAAGTCAGGTCGAAGGTGACAGCGGGCAGATGTCCATACACAGTTAATATTGTATTTTTATCTCCCATCAGTCATTTGTGTAGTTGTACAATTAAATAATCTAAATAGGTTTTGCCTTTATGAAAATACTCCAATAAAAGCACCAATAAATCAAACCAATTGAAATGATTAAGCTGGAGCTGGACCTCTAGTTCAGGATAGAGCTCTAGAAGTGTACATTTCTTTCTCTACAAGAAGTTCTTTCCTTAAATAAGTTCACTGTTGATAAAAGTGTTTGATGAGTAGGCCCACTGGGAGAACATTGTTGCCTTAACTCTAAAACACAGTTTCATGGAAGGACAAGGAAGACATCTTGTGTTTGTGAGTTTCCTTTCATATGGACTGCTTACCTCAGGTCTTGTCCATTGGGATACACCATTGGGAATCAGTACTCAAGTTTCTCACATTTAAAGAGAATTCTGTACTGTGCAACTTCACACAATACAACTTTGATGTTTCTTCTTACATTGAGCTATATTAATATTCTTTTTGCTATTTTTGTGTTAGAAGTAAGCTTCCAAGTGTTTTCCTTAACACCTGTGTCAATTTTCTGTCAATTGTCAATCTTACACAGGAGAATGGTGACACTGTTCATTGAGAAACGAAGTTTTTTCCCTAAATTAATCAATGCTCAGATTAATTTTACTGACAATGGTAGGATTTTTTCCTTTCATAAATAAGGTAAACAACTATGTTGATAATTTCCTTTCAATTCAAATGTCATAAGTAGAAAATCTACACAATTAGCAATAGTGTTATTTAAACAAAGGATTTTACGCATGTTTTAGAAATTCATTATTTGGCTTTAACAAAATAAATCACATCTATGAACAGTTAAATCTCTGCTTTAACTGTCATTAACCTGTCAAAAGACTTGGGCAGACACATGAAAGCTGCCTTGAATCATCATGCATTTATACTTGGAAGAACAACTCAATTGCATTAAAACAGGATGTAAGTATATCTTAAAGAAAATCAGAATTTATTTGCTGCCAATAAACCAGAATGAATAAAATTACAACAATGTGTTACATGGATTATGCAATCAAAAGGTATAAACAGCACAAGACTAACAGACACAGACCAGTGCTGCAAAACACACATTCATACATACACACACACATGCACAGGTGCACAAACACACACGTGCGCACAGACACACACCACTCCTGTTATTGGAGTACACTAGGAAGAGAAAAGAGAAGCCAAACTCACATCACATTGGAAAGGCTTTTCTCCGGTGTGCGTCCTCTTGTGCTCATCCAGGCCTCGCTTCTGGCTGAAGGCCTTGCTGCACTCTGAGCACTTGTATGGCTTCTCCTGCAGTCAGAGAAAAGAGACATGATGAATTCGAGTGAATGGGTATGTGGGGTATTTTATCTAGTTCTGCAGGATGCTGCAGCAAATTCACAGGGGTGCTGTGAGTTATTTTAAATTTTCAGGGGAAAACAGTGACACTCCCAATATCTGTAGGACAGTCTGAAAACTACCAGCTCAAGGTAGTCCACACTTCCAACATTAGATTATGGTACATTTCTTCCCATGAGGTCCTATCTTGGCAAAGCTGGATTCTGAATGATTGCCTGCTCTAGCTACTTAATGAACTGAACGCTCAGGTTGCTTTTGGTCCTAGGGAGCCATAAAAATTTAGTGAGATATTAATGGCATTATGGACCAAGGAAGTTTGGGACCCCTAATCTAGATGGTGCAAATTATTAACTGTCTCAGAAGGATTCCCAGGAACGAAAACTTCAGAACCAAATTTTCAACAGATTTTGGGTGGTAAGTTTAAAAAGCTAGAGCTGAAGTGTGATTTAAGTATTTTCATTTCTATTGTCCACTTCTCTTTTCCTAAGTAGGATGTTCTTTTATAAAATCTAAATTACTTTTTAAAATGAGGCAATTTTTTTTATCGTTGGTTACAGACACTTAAGAAAACGAAATATCTACCATAAGAAAAGAAAAAAATGTCCAAATTCCTTAGCCATCTTTGATACCAAGAACTTATGGCACCATCTTTTTAGCTTGGAATGAATTGTAAAATAAGTCAATTAACATTGTTCCCTTAAAACAGCTGGCCAGTTACGAAATAGCGTATCAATAAAAAGATTTGTTTAAAGGAAAGTTGCAATGAGTTCTTTTTTAAATATATCTTCAAAAATATTGTTATAAACACTTATTTGGATTGAGGTAGTATATATAAACGTTTTTAATTTCATGTTAGATAGACAAGTTCTATTTATATTTTCTTAGTATTTAAAAGAATATTAAAATTTTTAGACATACAAAACAATACGAAAATAACCAAAGAGAAGTACGTGTGCCCACCAGCTGCCTTAAGAAATCGAACATTACCAGTACAGATGTACCTCTCAATGCACCCACCACTCGACAGGTGCAGCACCCTCCCACCTCCGCAGAGATGACCACTGCCCTGGATGTGGGACTTACCGTCCCCCTGCCTTTCTCTACATTGTTACTGCATATGTATGGAAGGATCTCTAAGCAGACACAGTATTATTTTGCCTTTTAAAATTATGTAAACAGTATTATACTGTATGTATTCTTTGTGAGTTCTTTTCGAATTAGTTTTGCTCAGCATCATCTTTATGAGTGTCTAGTCCCCTTCTCCATTTTGTGAACACACGTAGCTCCTACTCATTCCTTTTAACGCTGTACAGTATCACACTCAATGGCTATACCATAATTTGCTTATATACATTCTCCAGTGATGGACAGTTAAGTGTTTTCCAATTGTTCACTCTTACAAACAATGTTGCTCTGAGCATTCTTGTACACGTACACTTGAGCACAGATGAGTATAATCCCCTACCGCACGTATACCTAGAAGTGGGACGGCAGCTTCGACTTTTCTAGGAATGGTCACACAGCTCTACAAAGTGAATAAACCATTTTACACTCCAATATCCAGTGGATTCTTGTAATTCTATCACTGTATTTTACAAATTTTGAGACTCTCATTAGGTACATGATGAGTGTATTTAAGTTTAAAACTATTATGTGCCTGGAAAATAGGACTTTTTGTCATTTCAAAGCGACCTTCTTTATCTGTAATAATCCTTTTTAGCTTAAAATTATTTTGGTCCTAATACAGCTATAAAAGCTTTTTAAAAACAGTATTTGCTGGGGGGTGGGGGAATTGGGGAGACGTTGGTCAAAAGGTACAAATTTGCAGTTAGAAGATGAATAAGTTCTGGGGATCTAACGCACAGCACTGTGATCATAGTTAACAATCCTGCAGTATATTCTTCAATGTTGCTAAGAGACTAGATCTTAAATATTCTCACCACAAAAAATAAATGATAATTACTTGACATGATGGAGGTGTTGGCTAACACTGTGTGGGGCAATCATATTCAATTTACAAATGTATCAAATCAACATATTACATAGTGTAAACTTATACAATGTTATATGTCAATTTGATCTCAATTTTTAAAAAGAGGTCAAAAAATAAACAAAATAAAATTATTAGTTGCCTGGTATATCGATCGTTTTAATTTCAAATAGTCTATATCCTGAGGTATGAGCAGCATCTCTTGGTTAACCACACACATCTGGGTTTTTTTAACCCAAACATACCACTTTTTTTGAGACATCAAGTTGCACTTCTTAATATTTATTGACATTTATTATATTGTTATAACAGAATAAAATTTTTATCATTTATTTATTAATAATATATTTTAATATATTTCTAACATTTTATTTTACCCATTGCTTTGATCTTGCTTGTTTCCTAAGTTTTTACCCCCAATACTTTGCATGTTTTGAACATTTTCCCCCTGTACCATTACAGAAGTTATGAACTCTATTTCTATCCTTTTAGCAATTATCCTTAAAGTTTTTGACCATGTACATTTAACACAATCTAAAGTTCATCTATGTTTTCCCTTCTACTGAGTAATACATCCTGTAGAATGCTCCTGCCTTACACATTATATGTAGCAGTATTTTACTTGTATCTTGATTTTTAATGCCCAGTATGGAATCATTATTATTTTACATAATCAGTGTGGTTTACCTTTACACATGTCTAACAATTTCTTTACTTTTCATGCTTTCTTACATATCTGACCTTCCAAGGATCTGTTGATGGTAAATTCTGTTTTTATTTAACTGAAAATGACTTTGTCTAAAGTCTACAAATCCAATTAGATATATAATAGACTCTATTCTTCACGTCTCTTAAGCTCTCTTAACCATTTCCACCTCTTTGTATTGCACTTTATGTAATTTCTTTAGGATCAATTGATTAATTCTCTTCAGCTATGAATAACCTGCTACTTAATATGATCATTTGAGTTTTTAATTTCCATTATCACATTTTTAATTTCTAGAAGTTGGGTTTTTTTTTATTCTTTTCCATTGTGCTTAATTTTTTGATATAATCTTAGTTTTTAGTCATGTTGCTTATGCCCATTTAAAAATATTCTAGGCATTTATATAATTTTCTTCATTTGATAAATCATTACCTTAAGTTTTTTGAAAGTCTAGTTCTGCTATTTGCGGTTTCTCCTGTCTCCTGCTCATGGCTTTTGTTTCCATGCCTGTTTCTGGAATCTGGAATCAAGAGCTCATATTTGGTGGTCTTTATCTGTTAAAACCCTGTGACCCCTGGGTTGAGGGTAAGTCCCTCCAGAGAGCCTTTGTGTTTGCTTCTGCCAGGCACTCTGGGATGCCATCAATCAAAGACCATTTTAAGTTTATTTCTTGCCTTAGGTTTTTCTGGTCAGGCAAGTATTTTACGTCTGAACTCCAAACACACTTGAGGGAAGGACTGTGGTTGCAAAGTCTAAAGAGAACTCTCTTCCTAGCCAGCAATTATTCCCAGACAGTTAAATGTCCCAAGCGAGCATCTCTGTTTGCCAAAGGTAGATTACTTCCAGTCCCTGATTTCATTTTGAGGATAGCCCTTCGATGGTCCCAGTGTTATGGTGGGATGTGCTTTCCATCTAGCCCTATAACCTGAGTCCAGAGCTTGTCTCTTTTTCCGTCACCTTTAAAAACCAAGTCTTGGGGGGGGCTGGCCCCGCGACCGAGTGGTTAAGTTCACATGCTCCGCTGCAGGTGGCCCAGTGTTTCGTTGGTTCGAATCCTGGGTGCGGACATGGCACTGCTCATCAAACCACGCTGAGGCAGTGTCCCACATGCCACAACTAGAAGGACTCACACCGGAGAATATACAACTATGCACCAGGGGGCTTTGGGGAGAAAAAGGAAAAAATAAAATCTTCAAAAAAACCCAAAAAACAAAAAACAAGTCTTGGAGTTGGCCCTGTGGCCAAGTGGTTAAATTTGTGTGCTCCACTTCAGTGGCCCAGGGTTTCACCCGTTGGGATCCTGGGCAGTACGTGGAGATTCTGGTGGTACATAAGGGCTTTGTAGTTATCATAAGAGGTTCAGAAACCCAAATGTGTATTATGCATTGGCTTGCATTAAATAAATAATGTCTGATACACACATACATTCACCAACTCACATACTGAGATTTTTCAAATGTTTACAGATACTATTGGTGATTAATTCAATATATTTCATTTACTAACTTCACTCAAACTATATTCCCTTCACTTATTTATATTCTCCTATAAAAGTCACTAAAAATACAACAATCATTGTGTGTTTCTACGTGTGTTGGCAGGAAAGTGAAGGGTGAAATTTATAAAGTTAGAAAGGTCGCTCCACTTCAAAAAGTTCCAGAAGCACAGTCAGAAAGGGACTCATTTGATGAAGTAGTGCTATATTTGCCTGCATCCCCTCTTCTCTACCAGAGCCATTTGAAGCCAGGGATTCCCCCGGGGTTTTGCTCCAAGACAAGCTCACAGAGGACTCCACATCACAATTCTACGTCAGTCTAGAAAGAAAGGTTCTCTGAGCCCTAAGCCGTGGTGAAGCGCAGCAAGAAGAAACTGCCTTCAAATGTCTGTCTGCCTCCTGCATCCCCAGATCTCACACAGTCTACACTGTTCCTGAAGATATCACAAGGAAGGATAGAATACAGATATTGGTCAGAGTGCCTTACGGCACTCCTTGGAAGGCCCTTTAAGGCCCACCCTGGAAGGTATTCCAATTTACAGTGGACGGGGCCAAAGCCGGGGTAACTGCTGCTCCAGGA
The DNA here is from genome assembly GCF_037783145.1 of Equus przewalskii. Lineage (NCBI taxonomy): Eukaryota > Metazoa > Chordata > Mammalia > Perissodactyla > Equidae > Equus > Equus przewalskii. The sequence continues at coordinate 107,167,604 of NC_091832.1, read as the reverse complement.
AACAGCTTTTACCCGAGGCAGAGCCAGGAGGTCACAGGGCACTCGTCCCCAATTTAAGAAAACCAAATGAACTGAAATAAGAGGAAATGAACGAATTTTCTTTCTCAGAAAGGAAACCCTCAACCCCCTTCCTTACTAATTTCTTCCCATTACTCCTAATCAGTCATGTTAAAGAAATACCACCCCTCACATGGTAAACACACCGTGGCAGAGAGTAAGCTGAGTGGTAAGGGGTATGCTATTACAAAGACACCTACACCTCTTCCTGTCCCTTTCTCCGACAATTGTGAAAAAATCTTTGCTGCCTCTAGCACATTCCTGAGCACACTTAGCCCTAACTTCCCAGTCCAGAAGAATCCATGCTTGTGCGCAACGGTGCAAGAGAACTTTAGTGTTTAATCTTCACTGCCTGCCCTTACCATAAGCTTCACCGAGGATGACGGTTTTTAAGGAATTACATAGTGGTTGATACAGCAAGGGACATGTGACAAAGAAAGCTCAGGAGGCCATAATAGGCTCTGACTTCTTACTGTCAGGTTAGGCGGCGGAGCTGAGGTGGAGCTATCTGCTACCTTCCAAGGTCACATAGGATACAATCGGCAGGCTGGTGTGGCTGGAGTGTGTCAGCAAGTCTGCATACTGCCGGACTTCCAAACCCCATCACCCCACCCCCACAAAGAACTCACACACCATCATCATTTTACCATTAATCATATCCTAACTCCCTTAATTCTCTTCCTCTATCTTTCCCTCCATCACAAAATCTTTAATATGGACACAAAATCTGATTCAATAAAGCATTATTGAAATTATTTATAACACTGTTTCAGAGTGGAATATGTAGTATACATTACACATTTTAACTCATTAGCTGGCTCTAACTAGAGACAAAATGATTAGGTTCTTGCTTAATTCTGTTCCTGAATGATTACATAGTTTAACTGACAAACAGCTTGTCCTTTGTCATCATAACTGGGGAACCATTACTAAATGGAGGCAATCTATTTGTCGGTTACACTGTGTAATCTATCAACAGCAGAGTTCATCAGCGGTCTAATCAGTCCAGCTCTAATCAGACGGCATTTGGTAGAATTCATTCAGATGGTCGGGTTTCTAGAGCTCTACGCCCTGCACCTTGTGATGGAGCTTTTAATAAAAAGTCCTATTTTTATGCAATTAATGCCCATCTATATAAACGAACAGTAACTTCAAATGTTATATTTTTTGCCAGAAAAAACTGAAATAATAAATCTCAGCATCATTTGAGAGGGCTCTGTAGAAACAAAGTCACATTTTTTATAAATCTTGGAGGGATCTGAATGCTGAAGTTCTTTGAAATAGAAATCTATTGGAGGCTTCTGATTAGTTTAGCTAAGGACTGCTTGCCAGGAGGTAAAGAAGCATGCCCCCCATCACGCAGACGACCAAGGACAAGGACGGATCATGGGTAGATTAACTACACACCCCAGGTACATAATCCGAAGATTCCCTATGGTGGTTTTCATGTTAAGCCACGACCAAACAGAAACAGAAAATATAACAAATGAGTTTCTTCCCCTGTAGTCAGGGGTCAAGGTAAACGGTGTCAGGAAGTCACAGAATGATGGTCAATAAATGTTCTTTCATAACAATGGTAGCCTGACCCCAATAAAATTAAGAAAGAAAAAGTAGTCAGCAATTGAAAGAAACCAGGCAGACTAGCGTGCGTGGTGCGGACTGTCAGAGCCTGCAGGATTGTGAAGATACAGAAACACGGTTTGCTTATGAGAAGGTTCAACTTGTGACTGAAACACTGGCTTGAGTGGTTCTAACTTACATGAATGCACTTTATGGACAAACCTTTTCCCGATTTGTCTTGCTCAAAGCTGTAACAAGGCCAGAATGTCTGGCCTGGTAATGAAATAACTTCCATGTGAGCAGCTTGGATATCAAACACAGTTTGAGAGAAGGAACTCACCAAAGAGGAATCAGATACAGAACAAGTCTCTGACTCTCTCACATACACACACAAAAGTGTGTTAGGATGTAAAAGTCATGTTTTGTTCCAAATTAATTTCATTTGATTACTTTTTCTAAAGTATTTCATAGCTATTAACATTTGCCCTATTCATCAAAAAAAGATGGCTTTTGCTGGATGATCGTTTTTTATTTCTAAATTCAAAAGAAAATCTTAAAAACCTCATGAGGCAGAGATTCCGTATGAATTTCCTAAATATGAAATTTCTAAATAAACAGAAATTTTATGAATTTCCAGTTTCCCATTTTCTCAGGGCTACAGCGGTGGTTCCTCCTGTTGGACACACTACAAACTTTGGCAGAGATGAAATGGGCAACTTGTAACTAAAAGGGCTGCATTATATTTTTAAAGGATTTGAGCAAAGTCATTTAACCTTCAAACATTTCCATCTGCAAAATGTCTCACTAATTTCCAAAGAGGAATACGGAGGCTCAGGTGTAAGGAAAGATCACATACAGACAGTCTCAGACTCTTTCCAGCCTGCACCCTGGCAAGACCCATTTGCCAAAGCTTCCTTAGACAAGGCACAGAGCAGCCTAAACCCTCCACTGTGGCCCAGAGCAGAGTTTCTCAACCTCAGCACTACTGCTATTTAGGGCCAGATAACTCTCTGTTTTGGGGAGCTGCCCTGTGCACGCACTAGATGTCAGCAGCATACCCCGCTCCCCCACTAAGTTGTGATGACTCAAAATATCTCCAGACACTGCCCAATGTCCCCTGAGGAGTCAAATTCCAGAAGCACAGTACACAAGAATGCTGCTCCAACTATCTGTAGCCACAGATCCCATTTCCCCCAATGTGTTGCTAACTGATCCTTTTGTAAAATACAATAAAAATGAATTACTAAGAAAAACGATCATGCACTTAGATGCGCAGCAAGGCCAAAATGCTACAAAAGTTCTAAACGCTTCCTCACAATTTCTGTCATTATCTCATCACAGACCAGAAACAAAAACGTCTGCCGGCTGGTACTGTTCTTTGAGCCACACTCTGAACAGCACTGGTCTAGAATAAAAATGTCTTTGATCACAGGATGTCCGTGATTCAATTTTATCATCATCTAGGTGAACAAGTTCTATAATACACCTTATATAAAGGATACTTACGACAGAATTACACCTAAATCTTGAGTTAAATATTATTTTAATATTATATATAAATATTCCAAGTGTTCTGGTTGGGGGTAGTGGGGAGGTTATAGACAGAAGAACTGATACTTGCTAAACCTAGGTGAGGGTACACAGAGATTCATTAGCCTATTCTGCTTCGGTAGGTTTGAAATTTTCCATATAAAAAGTTCAAAGAAATTTTTTAAAAATTGTTTTCATGTTATTCTAAAACTTAAAATATCCCCATTCTCTTTCTGCTTCAAAGATCTTATCCTTTTTTAGGGAAACCATTTCTGATATGAGGAAGGTGGATTGTGTAATCGGTCTCAGAAACTAGAAACACTGTCTCAGAAATGCCCGCTCAGAGATGACTCAGGACTCCAGTGACTGGCCCTGCTGTCAGCCCCAAAAACGCAGCCTGGTGAGCAGCGGATTCCCAAAACCCAGCTCCTCTCTCTCCCAACCCAGCAGGCCCGCGCTGTTCACTCAGATGAGTGTCCAGAGCAGGGGCTTTCTTGTGCTCCTGTATAACGGGGTCATCTGTTTAATTGAGTCAGCATCTGTACCTCACATGGCACCTCACATGATAGATCCTCCGAGAATAAAAGAGAGCTCCAGGCAGCATCCTGAGGTGGCCCTGACCACTGACCAGAGGTCAGCCTTGACATGTGCTCCTCAGTGTGGCAGAGACTGTGAAGCCCATGCAATGTTTCCAGATTTTTTCATGTTCCTAGGAGCCAGCCAGTTCTCTTAGTAAGACTGGCTTTGTGACCAAAAGATGACTACCTGGTTCTATAAAACATCCAATTTGCAACAGACCTGCAGGTGGAATTAGAGGAGGGTTTGTGAGCGTGGCCGCCCGGGTTGCCATTACACACAGCTAAGGGGACAGATCTACAGCCCACAGGACAGCACGCCATATATCTAACAGTTCCTCTTAACGGCCCCGTTTCTGAAAGTGCATGTGCCACCAGCTGCACACCATCAAAATGTACCGAGTTTCCCTCTAACAAGGAGCCTTGCCTAGAAAACTTCTTTTACAGATGTTTATAGCTTTTGTGGCTCTTTACTCACAGTCTTATTTTTATAGCTGATGTGATCTTTCAACATATGACAAAACATACCCATGGCCTAGTAAACAATGCACCTAAAAATTATAACTCTTAGGGAGGCCGACAGAAAGCTAGGGGAATATTTAAGGCAGGTTTCTACATAACACTTCCATAATTGGTTTTACATTGTAGCTAATGGAAAACACACTTTCTATAAACTGGAAAATGAATTGCACAATTCACATACAGAAAACTAAAAATAAGCACAGCAAATAGCATATAATTTTTATATTAAAGTATTGTATACAGACTTTAAATAGAAACAAGAAGATGCTCGGCCCCTTTATAATTAACCCACTCTTGAGGCCCACAGAATAATGTGTAGAAGAGAAACGGCTGGAAGACAGTCCTGCCACTTGCACAGAGGGGGCGAAGTGCTTGTCTGGCATCAAGCAAGCACAGAATCTCCCAAACTAGCTCAAAAACTTCGTTTTCCTGGGGCTACAGGGGTGACTCAAACTGGTCCATTGGGAAGAGTCAGGTAAACTGACCAAACCAAACTTTCCTTCATATTCTCCTAATCTCTAGCCCAGTGGATTTCACTCCTGCCTGCACATCTGAATCACTGGGGAATGTTTCTGAAAATACTGATGTTGGGGCCAGCCCAGTGGCATAGTGGTTAAGTCCACACGCTCTGCTTCAGCAACCCAGGCTTCGTGGGTTTGGATCCTGGTCACTGAGCTGCACACCATGCTTATCAAGCCATGCTATGGTGGCATCCCACATATAAAAAAAGAGAGAAAGATGGGCATGGATGTTAGCTCAGCAACAATTTTCCTCAAGTAAAAAGAGGAAGATTGGTAATGGATGCTAGCTCCAGGACAATCTTTCTCACTAAGAAAATAAATAAATTAAAATATTGATGCCTGGGTCCCACCCCAGAGAGTCTGATTTAACTGGTCTGGGCTCCCAAGATTCTAATGCGCAACCAGGAACGAGAACTTCTGATCTGTCCACCATCCTCTCAAGCAACAGTTGTAATAATAATACTAATTACAACAACAGCGACAATAACTTCTATTTCTCCTCCTCCTATTCCTTTACGTCCACGGTACTACTGCACGTGCTAACAGACTGTCTACTTTGTACTGGCTGGCAAAGTGCTAGAAACTTTTAAGGATTTTTTTTTTCCATTTAATTGTTAAGCAATGCTGCAAATTTGGTATGGTTATTCTCACTTTGCAGATGGAGAAACATAAATTGAAAAATATGACCAAGGTTACAAACTCAGTAGAGAAGGCAGACCTCAAAATAAGGCACTCTTACTCCAAGGCCTGTGTCGGAAGTTACTTTGTGGCTTCCTACCCACCCCAACACCTTCCCTTTTCTCCGAGGTTCCTGCTGGCACAACCCTGACTCCGGGCACATACCTTCCACCTGGTCAAGCACCCTGGAAGAGGAGACCCCCAGCTCAGTCCCAAGAGGGAATCCTGATCAGGCCGATAAGCCTTGGCTCCCAAACCTGCCTGCACATGGAATCACCTGGGAGCTTCGAAAACACCTGATGCTGGTGACTCACCCCCCCCCCCGCCCCCCCCCGCCCAGAGAATGCGATTTCACCACTTTGGGGTGTGGCTGGGGTCTTAGCATTTTTCAAAGATCCCCAGGTGATTCTAATATACAGACCTGTTTTGGAACCACTGGGCTCAGCCAGTGATGGCAATTGCATTTCCTTTGCAGTGATGGGTTTAGATTAGAGCACGTGACATGACTATGGTTACTGAGAAGAGAAAGTAAGTCTATGGGGATTCTGGAAGAGGATTCTTCTGCCTGTTGAGGCAGACCATGTACAGAGGACGCGTGAGCTGCTGCAGGCAAGTGGTGAGCATATGAGGAGCTGACTCAGGACGGCAGGAGAGATGAGAGGAACCTGGCCATGGAAGACATTGTTGAGATACTGCATTAACCAACCATGGGATGGCTCTACCTCTGAAATTCTTATTATGTGACAATAAATATCATCACGTAAGCCCCTTTTAATTAGGCTTCCAGTCACTTAGGCATGAAAGCATTCTACTGTCTCTATCTTCCCAGTCATCACACTATATTCCAATGGCTTATTCTAGCGAAAGAAAATATCTCTAGCTACAATGGAAGCATAACACCAGGACGATGAATCAAAAACCCAAAGTCAGTGGCTGGCTATTAAAACGATCATGTATATCACAGCCTAAGCACCCCACTCAAAAATAGGAATGAGTGCTCTTTTGGACAGCAGCTTTTTTCTTAAGACGCATAAAGGGAGTTAAAAAGGAGCTGAAAATATATTTGCTGATAAGAATTCTGAGAACAGTGAGAATTGTGCATTGTAAAGAATGTTCTTTCTAATTCTTAGAAGAAAAGGAAGGCTGGTTAAGTGAAAGAGTGTTATTATTTAAATTATCTAAAGGAAAACTACTTCCCTGCATAATAACTAATTGTTTAGATATTTTTTTCTCAAAAATCTTAACAAAAGAAGACTAATTGTATGAACAGGAAAATTTTATAATAAGGAAAACATTATGCTCACCATCTTAAAAAAATGAGAAATCAAACTTTGAAACATAAATGTAAATTATAATGAAAATAGAAGGGAAATAAATATGATCAAAATTATAGAGAATATAAGGACAAGATAAAAACATATATATACGCACAGACATATATATAGCGTCCAAGGCAAAAATGTGGAGTTTCAAATAATAATCGGAATGGAAGCCAATTAGGGAAACAAATCGTCTGAGTTTGTGAAAGCACAGGTTGCTAATGCAACTGCCTTATTCTCTTGTCATATACCGTCTTCAACATTTTTGTTTGTTGTATCCTAAAAACTTGCTAATGAAAATCAAAGTAAGTCTTACAAGTTTAAGACAGCCTAAACTTCTTTTGTATGTTCCAGGGAGCTTTATTTACCAACGGAATGTTCTTGAAAAATCTGTAGTCTCAGACACAGTAAACCACCACCCAAGGCACTGAGGAAGAAAAATATTAATTACTTCCTCTAAAAAGGTCCATTCCTAGACTTGAACTAGTACTTTAAGCTTACAAACCAATTGATTTAAATGTTTCAAGTTCTATTTACAAGCGAGCTGACAGCAGTCAAGATAATTCCCACAATTAGATGATGACGTAATTGAAGGTAAATTCAGGAGCAAGTCTCCATGGGTATTGAGCAGGACATTGCGTCAGGAACTGTGGGAAACACAGCAAGGCTTAAGACGTGGCTCTTATCCTAAAGAAGAGTCCAACAGATTTGAAAAGCAAAGACAGGGCAGATGGAGTCAGGGTATACTTCTTCACCAACCTTAGCTTTCACGGCTGCACAATTTGAAAAATAATATGTGGCACATACCAAATATCCCTGTCGATTTAGGGGGCATTATATAGCGGTACAAAGAAGGATGTGAAAGGAGAACTCAATATAGTCACAGACTCTTACATGTAGAAGGCAGATCCAATCAGTCCACAGGGAATTGATTTAATTCAACTTGTCTACTTCCAAAAATAACAAGCATGCTTCCTGACATATGTGATGGTGGCAAGCGTAATCCATCTTTGAATAAAACCATAAAGTTTATTCGGAGGTCTGTAGGAGAAAGGAATTATGGAAATGTAAAGCCTTAGAAAAGGGATATCTAATTCTAAAGAAATAACATACTTATCCCATTACACAATTTTGAAAATAATAAGAACATAGCAGAAAGGTGCTATCACATGTGCAACTAATTCAGCCACGGCCAATGGAGCATTCACTTCAGCCAAGTTCATGTCAACAGGTGAAACACAACCATCATGGAGCGGGCAGAAGTCAGAGGAAACCGTATCATCAACATAAATTACATCTCTGCATCAACACACTGCACAGATGGCAGGGAGCTAGTAGCATAAACCTGCCCTCTTCAGACCTCAAACATGCTGGAAAAAAACATCCTGTCTATTTGCACAGGTGAGGATTCCACGCACAGTTGTCCTGGCAGAGATCTTGCTAGATCTGAATGTGCTCAAGTCATAGAATGTTTGACAAAAGGTCAGTCAGCATAAAAGGTTAAAAATAAGAAGATGACACAACAGGATTACTGTAATAAATGGGGACATTTTTGTTTTCCAGATTTGAATATCATTAACCTCTTTTAATCCCAAAGGTAACTGCAGAATATTATTTTTATTCATAAAATTAGCATCTTCACTCTTTACCCCTTTCATCCGATACAGTTTTGTTCTGAAAGTAAATTTGATCTCAATCTTCTTTCACAAATGGGTGAGGGTTTTTTGTAATCTCTGGTGGTACTACACAGACTCCAGCAGGCCGATGTATACTTCAAACCTTCTGCCAAATACCATTCCCACCCCGCCAAATAAACCCACATACTATCATCAGCAGTAACCAGCAACAAATCAGATTTCACTTTTTTGGGTAAATAACGGTGACTTTTTACCTACTAGCTTCTGATTCTTTTGGGATCAGCATGATCCTTGAGAAGGTACTTCTCAGTAATTTATTTCAAGAACCATTACTAGTATGACCAACCATCCTCATTTACCTGGGATCAGCCATGTTTTAGCTCTCAATGTCCCACATCCCAGGAAACTCAGTGTGGGGCAAAAAGACAAGATAACGCCACGTTGGTTTCTATATTAAATAGCAACACCTGAATTTAGAAATAACAGCCCATTGTAATGTCCCATTTAGACACCATCCAGGGAACTCTATGGACCATCCCTGTAAATTTACTCAGCAGTCACGTGATAGGGCAATATACTAAAGAGGAAAGATTCTACCAACAGGAGGCCGCCTAAACTCCCCCGTCCTCTCTCCTGGTCTCTTATACCACCTACAAAGTCAGTCTATACTCTCACTGGCAGAATGAACTAGGCTACCCAGGAAAAGGACTGACGATCCCCACTGAGAAGAGTGGCTTCCCCCCCGAGCTGACAGCAGTTATGAGTCCTGGCGGCACAAGGACGAAGGATGGAAGGGAGGCTAAGAAAACCAGGGCTTCAGGGGGAAGGGCCAGGTTTTTGCTCAAGCCAAACAAAATGCTTTTTCCCTCAAGAAGGTGGTTTTTGTTTTGTTGTTTTGTTTAAAGGAAGAACATTTTGACAGAGAGAGCTACTTAGGAACTGTCAAAGTTACTCAGAAATTGTCCAACTCACTCCCTCAGAATATAGTAGGTAAAAGAAAAGACTCTTTGAATTGAGGCAATTTCCTTGTTTTTACTAAACTCCAAGTCACAGAGAAACTAATGGCATCACAGATCTCAATTCTGAACCATTCCTTTGCATACTGAGATGATCATGTTTTATTGTTTTGATTCTTTACATTTATTCCTTGGTGTAGATATACCAATCATTCAAACATATAAGAAAAGAAGTGCAGTATACTCTGAGAAATTTGTTCTCTCTCTTTCTATAACTGCAGTGACATGGCTTTTCTACTAGTAGCCTATATCCTCTAATCAAATCAACATAAATAATACACTTGGCAGAAGACTCAGTTAACATAATTCTAATTTTGCACACAAAGGAACTAAGCCACAATGAGGCCCAAATGCTCAGAGCAAGTTCAGTGAGTGCATGCGTTTTTTTTCCTATCAAATAAAGCACAGAACCAATCTCCAAAGACCTCTCTCCAGACAGGGATGAAAGGACATACACTGGTCATCTCAAGACACAAAAATGAGAGTGGGAATGTGGACTAAAGCAGGTCTCTGGGGCCTCAAGCCCAGAACTGCACGAAAGAGAACAGACATTTCGCAGGCAGCAGCCACAGCCCTGGCAACAGCTCTTAACAGGACAGATGTTGGAAAACTCACTCATGTCCTGCCAATGGGGAAATAGAAACAGAATTTAATACTTAAAAAATTCCAAAGTCAGCCATTGAGTCATAGATTTCTTGGTGATAAACTGTCCCGTATGTTAAAGACTATATTGTAGATGGTATGTCATTTTTTTGGCAATGACTTGGTACACTGTTTACATGTCTAAAAACACATGTTAATCTTAGTTCCTTCCCTTCTGTTGCCTTTACAAAGCTAAATATATATAATAGATCCAAAGCAGTCAGGCACATCACTTTCCAGCAAAATGTTAATTTTAACTTATACTGGCACAGTGAACCAAATATGTCCATTCACTGAATAGAAGGAGTAGCTGGAACAGCAAACCACACACATGAGAAAGGTGCATGTATATTTGTACATGTATTTATATGTGTGACATATATATATATACAGATTTGATATATATATGATGACAAAAATTTGAGTTAAATGGAATTAATTTACTGTAACGCATATTTATTGAGACCAGTCCTGGGGAAACCTCTAGAATTGTCCCCACTGATGTGCCAAGTTCTGGGGCTGGGATCCAGCCTGCATCTAGCATGAATATTCAGGGACGTTTGAGACCTGGGTCAAGTCCAGTGCCATAGACTTTAGGGCCGGGCAGCCAGGCACTCAGGGGGCCTCAAGGGTAGTCCTAACACTTAAGAAGGTTCTCAAATGTCTATCACTTCTTACTGAAGCAGAAAGTGCTTTACACTCTGAAAGTACCACTGAGGAACCTCAGACCATCAGTTTTCCATCATGATAAGTATCGGTCCTTGGATGAGTGGTTTATGTCACTCACAACTTGCCCAAGCTCAACCACTGACCCTGGAGTGAAAAGCTTCAGATCTGATTACCAGTCCCCAAAGGCTCTTGCCCATTCCTCCTGCTTCAGGATCTCCAGAACACCACGTCTCGAATCAGTAATCCATCCCATGCATCTGTTACAATCCCACATCAAGGTCACAAGCAATCAGCACTATCATAATCACTGTAAATCAGAGTTTTATAAAGGAAAAGAAAAACCCTAGGAACACAAGCCACCTGTCTGATATGTCCTTAAAGTATAAATAACATTTAGTGACAAAACGTATTTGAGAAATTGCTCTCAATTCTGGTTTATATTATTTCTACTTACAATCTTGAGCATAGAATGATATAGGAAACTAAATTGAAAAAATAAATATATGTAAATATTATATATTTATATATTTTATATATTTATAAAGTTATATAATGTTAAATATTTATTTTATATTTAATTATATATAAACTATATCTTATACAATTATATACTTATATAGAATATTATATATAAATATATATCTTCTTTCTGATTCTGATTCCACACAATAATGATTTCAGAGAACACTTAGTTACATTTAATGGTATGCAAATATTCATAAAAATAAAAAGACCAATTGGTTTTTTCTTTAAGTGAATGTCTGCTTTCATTTTGCTGGGACATGATATCACAGAACTTGGTATATTCATTTCTTTTGTACAAACTCTTATCTTTCACTTTCCCGCCAAGCAACACGCACGCCATGGACATATTCTGTCTAGTGTTGCGTTAGAGGCATGGCATTAACCCTTGAATATTCATCCTTAAATACTTTCTAGAAGAACTGAAGGCACAAGAAAAGGGAGCATCCTCATTACAGATTTCCCATAATGAGGAGATCAACTTACTAAATAGAAAACATACACGAGAAATACGATTTAACTGGAGCATACCTAAATCTGTGACTAGAAAAAAAAAGAATTCACAATTGAGAACAGAACTGAAGGTAAGATGAGAACAAAGGTAAAGAGTGGAATTTTACAAGTACGTGTTTAAATATTCCTCTGAGCTCAAGCCTGCCCGGAAGCTATGACTCTAGGACCCAGAAAGGGGATTTTCTCTCCAGTGAGTCGGGATTGTCACCGAGCGTAAGGATTTAGTCTTAAGCATAAACTGAAGAAAGAGACAGTCTCCATGTTTCTTGGGTAAGCAGGTTTTTACTTCAATATAAGTACAGTTTGGGTCAGTCAAACTGTAAATGATATTCACATTCTTAGAAGCACTAACTGTCTCTTTTGAAGTGAAAAAATAAAGAAATCAAAGAATAAAGCTTCTTTTATGGAGAAAAAGGGAACATCCATAACTATAACTTAAACTCAAACCAAAATAAATGACCTCTATCCTAAAGGCCCTCTGTTTCTTTCAAGAATTTAAGAATAATTTCCACTATAATACCCAGAAATACTGAAATCAAAGCATTTAAAAAACAGTCACAACCTCCTTGAGATGAAGGCAATACGACTGAAAGGCCCGATATCTCCTTCGAAGCCACAGTTCACACGGCCTGACCGCTGACCTTGATATCAACCTGCCACGTGACCTACTGTGAGTCCTGCTTGGCCTAGATGTATCTTCCTGGAAGAGAATTATACCTAAAATAGCCATCTTCAAGGATCTGAAACATTTTTACACTGAAAATGCTGTTTTAATCCCAATGATGCAGAGAAACTGCAATATGAGGGATTTAGGTAAAATGTGAGGAGCGAATCTCTCTCTACAGTGAAATTTCACTTATTAAAACGGATTCCAAGGGATAAGAAATATCCCTCCCTGTTAGCTTTCAAAATATTAACAATATTTTACTGCAAATAGCTTAAAAAACGCAAGTGAAGGGAGAATGCCTGTAGAGGTCATACTGGTACTGCTGAATAATTTTCTATGAGGGGTGTCTTTGTGACAGTTGTCTTGGAGCATTCTCCGGTAAGACACTTTACAGCATGGATCCTGGGGACCCTGCAGTGGGGGGCAGGGAGGGTGGGGAGCAGTGGACTCAGGAGGTGCTGCAGCAGCAAAGAGCTGTTTTTGAACTGAATGAGAAATCAACACCAGCTTTCTTAGAATTCTCGTAAAAGATTTGTTCATACAATATGGGACATAATCCTTTGGAACTTCTGAATAGATATTTACAAAATAATAAAGAATATGGTCTTTAGTTATGAAGAGATCTAACTTCCAATCTGTGTGCTGCCCATTACTAGCTGTATGACTCTGGACAAGCTGCTTCACCTCTCCCAGCCTTACTCTCATGTGTAACGTGAGATATTATACCTATGTCGTAGGATTTTGCTTATCATAATGCTTGGCCATAATAAGAATTCAATAAGCATATTTTATATATTATATTAACCTGCCTTCTTTTAGGTATTATCAAAATATGCATAGGAATAATACCATTCAAAATTGAAAAAGGCACACAAATTTTGAAAACTTAACTGGGGTGATTTTATGAAGAAAGGAAATTATGTATGAACCTCAATACAGCATTGTTCTTGAAATCTATTAATGAGACCTTCATAAAAACAGGGTCCTTTATTTCAAGAGTCTTATGATACTTCAGTAATTAAATCTCCTGAATAGAGTGCAAGATGAATATAAAATTCTCTGAGAGAAAATAGTATAGAAAATATATTACTTTTCTAAGAAGAATGGTCCTACTTCTTTTAAAAATTAATTGTATATTGCCTATCTTAAAAACAAAGAAAAATTCTCTTTATTCATTTCAAACAGCACGTACTTTCCTCTAAATCCTGAAGTATATTATTAAAGTCTAAAGATAATATTGTGGTGGCAAAGCAGCAATCAGCTTAAATGCTAAATATTTATAGAGATTTATTTTAGCTAAATCTGAAACTGCTCTACATATACTCTTTGTTGATATACCAAGTTCACAAAGGGGTTCAGCAGACATCTCTGAAACAACTACATTATTATTACAAACAGGGCTACCCAAGCCAGGAGATGACATTACCCCGTCCCAGCCCTTACAGGAACAGGTTCAATTGGATATAGGAACCCCCAGACAATGTATCAAGTTTCCACTGAGGGTGCCATGGGAAATGAAGAGACAGTTGGACTAAAACGCCACTGATCTAAAGTCCCATGATTTGCACTTATTGAATTGACACTGAATAGTCAGTTCAATAAATACCTAATGAGTTCTTACTGCGTGTCGCCGAGGCCTTGCAGTTCCACCAAGACGCGAGACATTTTCTCAAGGGCTGGGTAATCTGAGGGAGAAAGTGACACAGAGGCAAGCGCAGTACAAGGTGGAACATACTATGACAGTACATAGGAGCCCTTGGTCATCCAGCTATGGGATGGATGGTCAGAAAATGAGGGAGGGGTCAATTCAACTAAGCAGAGATCTTTTTAAAAAATCTATTTATGAGTAGAAAGCCAGGTGACAAAGCAGACATTCCAGTCAGAACAAGCGTAAAAGCACTGCATCGAGAAAGAGAACGGCATGAAATTTGGGATGGTAGGTAACATTGGGAAACACTCTGCCTTGTATTTATTCCCCTTTTTTAGGAATAGAAACTAATTTTATTTAGTGTGGCAACAAGCTCAAGAGAAGAAGATAGCTCCAGAATCCCTCATAGCTATGTGTGGTCATGCGACATTGTTCTGGCCAGTAAGAGGCAAGTGGAAGTTGAATGGAACTTCAAGAAAGCTCGTAAATGGAAGTGAAATCAGCTTGGCCACATCCCCAGGTCCCTCCCTGCCTCCTCTTTCCTGTCGCCTGGAATGAGGATGTGACAGTAGGACGACCAACAGACATCCTGAACCTCGGATCCTTGACAATGGAAGCCACGTGCTGTGAACGGAGAAGCAGAAAAACGAAGGCAGCCCTGATGATTTTGTGAAAGCTGCCAAACTACCAAACTAGTTCAGGACTGCCTGCCTCTGGACAGTATGAAGAAACCCCTACTTGTTTAATTAAGACACCAGAGTTGGGTCTCTGAGACCAGCAACAGAAGCAATTCCTGAACCGAGGTTGCTGAAACAGTAAGAGAATAATTCTGTGAGTGGGAGGCTGAAGCTGTAATGGTCACTATAGCTGAGACATTCAAGAAACTGACTACATATGTATGTGTGATGAGGTATTCAGATTGATTTTCAACTGTCTGAAAACAAGGGTAGGAGTGAGTGAATTAAGAGGAACTTCTCAAGTCTTCCATGAACGCATAGAGATTATCTAAAGATTGGTAGCTGAAATTAAAAAGGTAGAAGTTACATAGTCTATTTTCTATTCTTAATACTAAGTATATCATACATAGTTTACATGATTATTGGGAAGATTTCAAGATTAGAGTACAAATATGTAAGTATCCAACTCAGTGTACAGTATATAATGGTCAATAAATAGTCATTCATTCTAAAATGTACTTATTTAGTAATTACACAATTTATGTTTTATATATTTTTAGAAACTTCATCCTTCCCACATTAATAAAGACTTATTTACAAGGTTTCCAATCTTTACAGAGAAGATACATTCCAATAATAATAATAATATAAATTCCTAACTATTAAGTGAATTCTATTTTCCCAGTAACTTATATTTTAAAATCAGATGCATTGCTTGAAAATAACTTTGCTCTCTGAGGTACTAAAAGACAAAACAATACGCAGGTCATTTCACAATAAGATATTTTTAGAAGAGGTAATAATTTTATATGAAATATTACTAAAACCCAAAATATAACAACTGTAAAATGATATACTATACCTACTCTATGACCGAAACCATTACTGTTTCCCTTTAATTTCATGACCAAACGGATTTGAGGCAGGATAACGTCAAAAAAGACCTCAGAGAGAGAGAAGTTTCTGGACTTGTGGATAACTAGCTATACCAATCTGACTTAAATTCGCTTATTTCTAAATGAGAGAGTTGGATCATGGCTTTCCAGCCATAATATTCTGTGATTCCAGACTGTACTAAAAATAAGTCACGAACTGCGAAGGAATTTCAGACATGTTGTGCCCTATATTTTGTTCTCACAGTAATAACTACAGCCTTA
This sequence comes from Equus przewalskii, assembly GCF_037783145.1. Classification (NCBI taxonomy): domain Eukaryota; kingdom Metazoa; phylum Chordata; class Mammalia; order Perissodactyla; family Equidae; genus Equus; species Equus przewalskii. The sequence continues at coordinate 107,151,694 of NC_091832.1, read as the reverse complement.
GCAATTAAGTTATAGTTTATTAGTCTTAACCTGCAAGATAGTTTTTGTAACGTATAAAAAGTGAAAAAAGATGTTAGTTCAGGGGATAGAGTTGCTTGGAGTGAACATCTGTCTTTATTTCACAGTTTTGTATTTCTAATAAGCAGGAGATGCCCAGGATATTTTTGTTTCTCTTCTCCCTTCATTCCCTCACTGGGGAAAAAGAAAAGCCTGTGTTGACTCATTACGACCCACAGCATCAATGGTACCTCCCTGTCTCAGCACAGAAAGCTCCTCACTCTCTTATGCAACCTGCCCACGCCCAACCTACGCTCCCATTCTGTCCAACACACACACTGGGTTCCACCACTGAGTTTCTCAGCAACTCACACATCACAACTTCACAACTTTGCACATTGCACTCAGCTGATTTGGCACGGCCCACCCCCAACTCTGTTGCTTTTCCTAGAAAACTCATAATCACGCTTTCTGACCCAATTCAAACTTCTCCAGTGAACTCTCCCTGCTCTCCCCCGGGGAAAGTTAGCTGCTATGTTGTCCATGTTCCAATGTTCCCATCACACATTGTGCCTCTCTCTGAAAGAAGGTCTAATTTAATCAGGTAAGTGTCCGTCTCCCTTCCTCGGTACGCACAGAACTCCTGGCGGCTGAGACCAGGTCTTAGAAATTTTGTCGTTTCAACATCAGGGAAGGTCTATTTAGAAAGTCCATTGTGACAGGAAAGATACAGAAATACTAATAAGGATAAGTGTACAATTATAAGACGCACAATTACATTGCTGAATGACTGAATGAATAATGAATGAACTAAGGAAAAAAGAACATGAAAACTATGACACAAAAGTGAAAAAAGTGAGCTAATATAGTATAATTAAGGTATCAGTAAAAGTCCATGGCAGAGGTGGCAGCGAAGGCTGCACAGAAAGTGATGGCTGACCAGCTCTAAGGAGAGCCACATCTTCACAAGAGGAAGAGGGAGAGGATTAAAAAGAAAGAGGCCAGGAAACAGGATTATGTTACGTGTACCCTTAGGAAATACTGAAGCAGATGTTCAAAAACGTGGCAAGCTTTGGGAGGACACGTGCTCCAGCCTGGCTGAAGCCCAGAGTGCGTGTGTGCTCACGGAGAGAAGGGCGGACATGGGCAGGCGGCCCGGCCAGGAGGGCACCGGGCACCTCAGGCTACGCCGTCTGGGCGCCAGTCTGCAGGCCTTGAGGAGCCACTCTGGGGTTGCTTCTGTTTGTTTTGTTTTCTTTAGTAACTGAGACACATCAAAGTCGACCTTTTTAAGTATTATTGTGGCAGCCGGACATGGGATGGATTAGACTAGGATTTCTTAAATTGTTTTGTAGACACTAGACCCAGTGAGATGTAGAAGAATGAACACACACACACACACACACACACACACACACACATACACACACTCATATACTCGCTCTGCTGAAATTATCTTGGCAAATACTAGGTTACACAAACTATGAGAACTGTCTTTTCTGCTGGACTTCTCCGAACCTGTAACATGCTTATAGACTGCGGGCCTCCAAGAGGAAGACGGCGCGTGTGACTTTCCGCGAAATGCTGCAATTCTTCCTCTCCCTTGGCTTTGGTGCCACCTCTTTCCCTTGGTTCTCCTTCAGCCTCTCGGCTGCTCCTTGGTTTCCTTTTGAAGCATCTTCTGCTGCTCAGCCATTTTCTGTTCATTCGGTGGAGACTTCACGAGTGAGCTTTCTCCTCCCGCGGAGTACCTCTCACCCCTGTCTCTCCTGACAGCTTTCTCGGCCTGCGTCTGTCTCCTACAGCGAGGCAGGTGCCCTGCTCTGTGGGTTTACAGCTCCCTTGGGTCAGTTCTCTCAGGGTCCTTGCCAGGCGCTATCTGACCAGCTTCTCCCCCCAAATCCTTCAGGGCCAGAACTTTTTCTAAACCCTTCCTTGAATACACAGCACGTAACACAGAAGTTGACTCAATAAAATTATTTGGCCAACTGAGCTCAGCAACTCGTCGAAATCTTAAAAAGCTGTAATTAGAAACACACCACATTACTCAAAGTTTCTTTAATCAGGAGTTCTCTACATATGCAACAACTGTTTGAAGTCACTGTTAAGCAAAGTTAAATAAAAACTGTCACAGAGTTCCCTAACATAAATTCTTTTTTTAGATTTTTAGACATTATGTGAGATTATCAAGAAAGGCCAGATGTCATCATAAGTATTTGCAACTTACAACACAGGGATCTGATTTAATTTCTATTGTTCAGGATAATAGCAACATAAGTTAACCCAATATTCCATAAATAATCCCTTCAAATGACATTCTGTCTGAATTTTACATTGCTCATAAACGCAAATGATAAGCAGCTCAAAGCTTCACCAACACTTCAGTTAAAATATCACGTTGATCCCAGCTGTGGTGATAGTCCCTGAGGACTTGTGACAGATGACAATAAAAAAGGGCACTTATATGATATTCATCTTTGTGTTACTGTACCCTACTGGAGGAGGAAAGAGTGGATCACTTAAGTTTGGAACAGCTCTCCAGTCAGGTCTGGAAGGTAGGTGGGAGATAGAGCCTTCTGATTTTAGACACAGACTTTTTTTTTTTTGCATTTTGGTGAGGAAGATTGGCCCTGAGCTAACATCTGTTGCCAATCTTCCTCTTTTTGCTTAAGGAAGATTGTCTCTGAGCTAACATCTGTGCCAATCTTCCTCACTCCTTTTATCTCCCCAAAGCCCCAGCACATAGTTGTATATCCCAGTTGCAAGACTTTAGGCACAGATATTTAATTCCTTGTTCTAAAGCAATGGGAAAAAGAAGGCAGACCAAATGCAGACTAAGAAAAGGCCACTGGAAAAGTCTTCACTGTTTCTCCAGGGATGGTTTGCCTGGGAGTATTTTCCTGAAACGCTCTCTTATCCCTGCCCCAAACTACCTGGGCAGAAAAATCGAGAGTTATCAGCAGGCTGAGGAGAGTCCAAGGAACCACTGAGCGCTGAGGAGAACCAAAGAACAGAAAGATCTCTAAGATGGAAGAGCAAAGTTACTTGATGATCAGAGTGGGGCTAGAACTGGCCAGTAGTCAGTGAGAAGCAAAGAACTTAGCAGGACCTGAAAAAGCCAGAACTCTGAGGCCCCTGACCTTCAAGGGCTTCTCAACAGCCCTGACAGTTAAGTCCAAACACTTTCCTCCTGCAGCCAAAGAGCCGTCATCGTGTGTCCTCTGCTCACCTTGAAAGCCTCTTTTTTCACTACATCCTCTATATACACCGAGGTCCATCACATGAAATTACCTGAAACTCACAGGCACCTTGTGCTATATATATTCCACCATGTACCCCTACTGCCTCGTACAGCCCTGGCACACGGTACGCTTCATAAATACCCAGGATCTAAGAGGGACAGCTTTAGATCTAGGGTCACAACCTCAAAGCCTTGGCATGGCGATATACTGTGAATAGTTGTAAAGTGATTTCTCATTAATAATAAAGTACAACAGCTTGTAAATGATCTACTTCCTTTTCTACAAATGAGTTGGGTTTTCATGTTAGCTTCTAACAAAATCATACTCACTCATTTCCGCCCCAGATGCTGTCCTGTGTGAGCAATAAGCAGCAGCAGTTAAGGCTGGAGCTTGAAGAAGTGCAGGGTCCACGTGTGGCCTGAGGCACACGGCCCACCTGAGCTTCGTCTGTCAGGTGTGTCAGGGCAGATAAACTGAGTGGGAACGGCTCCATCAGAGGACCACAGACCTCTGAGAACAAAGTCTTTACAGACAAGATGACAAGAACAGCCCAAGAAGGTAACAAGGGAAAAGTGGGCCCAGTGCACACGGAACGTCAAGCACAGAGCAACAGGCGTGCAGTCACCTATTCCTGGCCCGACAGAGAGAACTGCCTCCCTCTCATGGTGACGTGGAGACGTGCAGAGGAGCAGATGTGACAGAAGAAGACAACCAGCGCAACAAAGAAGAACCACTGTGAGACAGGAGAGGGCCATGCCAAAGGCCCCAGCACCTCAGGACTGGTTTGGTGTCCGGTTGGATACTGGGGACCCAGTACTTTCTCGCTTCATCACTTTGCACACTTGTTATAATTTATTATTTAAAATAATGTCTTTAGTGTTCATCTCTGCTGATGGATTCAAGGCAGGGCCTCGGACACTCAGTCTCCAGCACAGAATGGGCACATCACAAATATGTGCTGAACGCACCCACTCTTGTCTTCTCACAGCTTCTGAGCAAGGGAAGGAATAGCTGATGAAGCAAGAATTACACTTACTTTGATAAACAGACTGTGAGCTCCACTGAGGGCAGGGACAAGGTTAGGTCTGTTTATCACTATATTCAGCTTGTTGTGCACTGCAGTCATTCAATAAATGTTTGTTGAATAAATGAATGAGTGAATTCAGACACCTTACTTAGCTATATTTAGCTATATATTTGCTGAGTTAATTTGGTAAACTTAATATAGTTTACTTCGGATATAATTCCACTTCATTCACTCAAAAAATCTGATAGCCCACTAGGTGCCAGGCACACAGATGCTGGGGGAAAGGAGGTATAAGAATCCTGTCCACATGGAAGGCAAACCTAAAAAGCAGGAACATAACAACAAACCATAACAATAAATTTATTAAATTCACAAACAGAGTATTTAAACACTTAAACCCATGATTGCATTTGCCAGACCACTAGCCCCCGCAACAAGAATTACACACCAAAGGCCCCAAACAGGTCTCATTCCTGATTTTAATTCTGATGGATAACTCAGTTTTAGACTTTCTGGTTGTCATTTAACCTTCTAAAAAGTACTGAAGAGACATTGTTATGATGGTGATGAGACTATTTGCTTCAGCCATCCCAATATCACACCAATTATAAGGCCTACTATTTAAAAAGACAGCTCTTAATTGACCTCCTTTATACAAATTAGTGGTACACAAGCAAATCTGCCATCAGACTTTGGATCTATGAATTCAATAGCATATAAAGTATCACGAGAGCCTTAAAGTTCACTCGTTTCCAGGTCTCTAGAATCTTTTTCAGAACAGCATATGCCTTTCTAAACAATTGTTAGTAGTATTTTTTAAACTGAATCTTAAGAATTACATTTTTCCAGTCACAAAATCCAGCTCCAATTGCTCCAGGATGACGTCATGATCCAACAGCTAGCTTCTATTTAGGAACATTACGTAAGTGCTCGCTTTAACACTTTGTCCAGAAACATCAACCACTTTAAAATACAGGAGCACATTACACACTGAAAATTGTACTTATTGAGTATTGTGCAATATTGAGCACTTGTTCCAGTTACCTCCTGCTGCATAATAAGCCGCCCCAAAACTGAGTGACCTAAATAAGTTACTATTTTTCAAGGTTTTGTGGATTGATTATGTATTTTTTTGGTGGGGGGTAGTGTTTATGGGTTTGTGGACTGACTGTTACAGAGGCATCAATTCTCTCTCTGAGTCTCTCTAGTAGTTGCAGTCTGTTGGCTGCAGCTGAAGCCATCTGAAGCCTCAACTGCCTTGGTGTCCAAAAAGGTTTATTCACATGGCTGGCGGTTTGTATTGGCTGTTGCGTGGAGTGCGAATCTGTGGCCTCTCCGCATGACTTGGGGTCCTCACAGCATGGTGGCTGGTTCCAAGAGATGCAGGTAAAAGCTGCAAGGTTTCTTATAACCTAGCCTCTGAGGTCCTAGACTATCACCTCTGCTGCATTCTACTAGTCAAGCAAGTCACTGTGGCCAGCCCAGACTCAAGGAAGGGAAGCCAGGCTCTACCTGTTGATTCGGAGAGCAGCAGGTGCATATAAGGAGGGAAGAAACTGATGACAACCATTTTGGAGACGACCTTATCACTCCACTATTATAACTAACGCACATTCTGTTTTAGATGGATAGCACTAGCTTTTTTTTCCCCCCCAAAATCAAGTTAAGCATAAAAAATATAGAATGAAAATCTAAGTGCCATTAAAAAACTCTGCAGAAAAATCACATTTGATGCTTAGGTCCAGTTCAATCCTTCACATCAATGTAACTCTACTCTTGTAACCCTAAAGATAGTGAAACAGAATTTAACTCCACAAAAGACTTTTGTCTGTTTTCCTATAGGATAATTTACCTACCCAATAAATTTGTCGAGAGTATGAAATCTAATTTATTTTAAGTTTTCACCTCTTTCTCTCAAAGCCTATGCAAATTCAGGGAACCACTCATCACATTTAGAATGCCTGGACCAGAAGTCCTAATCTTAGGAATGTTATTTGGTGTGCCAGGAAAGTATTCGTAACCAGGGACCTGAAAACTTCTTTGCTGGTGAGTTTAATAGAGCTGACTAGCTCAAGAGCATAGTTGCACAGAGAATAGGAAGAGGGGCACTCTGCCAAGTGGGTTGATGACCATCAAAAAGAATTTTCACAAAGAAGAAAATGGGAAAAGAAAAGGAGAAAACGATGCTTTCAATCCCCAAAAAGGAAGTTATTTTTCAAATGGTCTGATTTCCCCTTTTACAAAGGAAAGGCAGCTTACTGTGATAGAATAAGAATGTTCAGTTTCATGCAGGTATAGTTCCTGAGCCAAATAAAACACAATGGGATCTTAAAGCCATTTATCTTAAATGATTCGTTTGCAAGGCATATAAAATTCCCCAAGAAACATGCAAGTTCTAGAAACAATAAAAGTTTTATTAATTCCAAAACCAAATTAAAGATGTTTACAAAATAGTGGCAGTGAGCCACATCCTCTTGTTCCCACAGCACAAAAGCTGACGAAGTTTAGAAAAATAAGAAATGAAAACAAATTTCAAAGTTTCCTCTAAAATCCTAAGAAGCTTTTGAAGGAAATTATTAAATTTGTTTTAATCTCTTCCTCTTATCTAGATGTAAAAAATAGCTGAGCATGCTCCTCAGGCACTTGACCTATGCAAGCGCGACCCCAGCGCCGCCTCCTCCTCTCCCTCGACCTCTCTCTAAATCTACTAGCTACTCTTCCTGTCTCTACTGGAGCATCACCATCCCCTGAAGAGCCCCTTCTAGGCATCCGAAGATCATCCGGGACTCCGCCCTATCCTCCACCACCTGTATGCACCACACGTCCAAACCTCATCAGTACTATTTCAAAGGTGTCCCTCACATCTGTACCCTTCTCTCAAATTCCATGGCCACCTAGTATGGGCTCCTATCTAGCTCACTTGGCTCCAGCACGCCTCCTGACTGAGTGTCCCTGCCTTTAGTCCTGCCTCCTTCAACTCACCCTCGAGGAGGATGACTTCAGAGCAACCTTGCCAAAAGAGAGCTGATCATGTCACTCCCCTGCTCAAAACAAAACACAACACACGAAACGAAACGTGCTTCCAGGATTCATACCAACTCCTCAGTCCTAGCCTGTCTCAACTGCAGTCAGACTTCAACACGCATCCTCAGACAGTCACAGGGACCGGGCCCCCCTGACTGCATCGGGAGGTACCTCTTTCACTTTGCCCCTGTGGTTACGAGCACCCAGCATGCCCTCCTCCATATTTCTGAAAGCTCAACTCAAATACCACCCACTCTCTCTAGCATTTCCCAGAATCAACTCACCCACCCTCTACCTGATTCAACAGACTCGCTTCTGCATCTGTCTCCTAAGTTTTATGTGCCTGCCTCATAACGTGTTCATGAGGATTCCACGCTGATTGCCGCACTTAAAAGGCCCCTTTCAATTCTCAACCAAGGCTACAGAAATCCTACACAATGTCTGGTAGCTGGGGAAATTCTTCTTACCGCTTCCCTTAGCATCCACTCCTCGCTCCTCCTCCTCCAACATATTCACCCATAATGAATTAGCTCTTTTCTTTTTCCTTCAATATCGTGCTCACATTGCACCCACAGGATTCACGAGCTGGATGCTCTGGTTAGATTTTTTTTGCATAGTTTACAAATCACTCCATCAGTACACCCCTCGAAAGCCTCCGGATAAATCCAGCAGTGCCCGAGGCCTAGGAAATCGGAGACTACCCCCCACCCGCAGTCCGGGCTTAAGGACCGGGGTCTCGCTGCCTGGTGTCAGAAGAAAGTGCGAAACGCACAGGTTTGTTAATCCCACCAAAAATCTGAACTACCTGAGGGTCGGGAACAGGAAGTTTTATGAAAGAAAATTAACAAAATACAAAACAACACAAAAGACTTGCTGTTCCTTTTAACCACTGGCATTTAATGTATTTAATTAATTGCATTTTAATGTTTGTAAGAACTAATCTGGCTGTTCCCATAAACAAGGCCGGAGAGACAGCTGTGATCTGAGAACTCTGAAACTTGTGTAACCTAATTTGGTTTTTTAAGTGGTGTTCAAAAGGCAGAGTTTCTGAAATAACTTTCTAATTGGTGCAGGTGTTTTCCATGTCGACAATCAAAAGTCATTAAACAAGACATGAAGCTTTCTGTGGTAAATGGTTACAAACGATAATTTCTTTTGAACCTAATGTTTACAAAACAGATATTTACGAGCATGTGCCCCAACTCACTAAGAATGAGTGTTTTGGTTCAATGTGTCTAAGACAATAAAAACCTAAAGTCTGTAATTTCCAGATGATCTATTGTTCCCAAGTATAATATCCTAAAATGGACTTGAGACATTACACACAGAGAGTTAAGCAACTTACATTTATCTCCCTTAGACAGATTTTGGGTGGTCAAAAAGACCTTTTAGACAAAAAACAACAGAGATAAGGAGGGGAAGGTCTGGCAGTATGCCAGGAGGATCTCCAAGCCTAAAAGCCCTGGCAAAACTCTTATTTCCTTTTAAGGTTATTTTAAAAAGTCTTGGTTTGAAGCCACCGTGTCCAAAGTAAGAAGATTGTCCCCAGAGAGGCCCTGTTCCCTCCAAAAAGCTGTTTCCTCCATCACCCAAGCAAGAAAAAAAGCCCATGAGTAGGAAGGAGAGAAGGTAAATGAGAGAGAACCTGGACTGAGATGAGCAATGGCTCACGGCACAATGCCCTGAGCAGAGCTGGCCAAGCCCAGCCCGACGCCAACTGAGCTCTCACCCTGGGAAACAGTCCCTTTGTAGAAACCTAACATATTGGCCTGGACCACATGGGGCCTGTAAACATGGGTGCTTCCCTGACTGAATGGAGGTGCTAATTGGACAGGGAGTGTAAGAATTTCTGTTTTTATCAGCTCCCAAGCAGAAAATGAATCTACAGCCATTAAGCAGAAGAAGTTGTCCTAATAAACTTAGACAGCTAACAATAAATTACTGCTGTTAGGACGTGGAAAGCGACAAAGAACGTCACCCCTACCCTAACAATGGGAAAAAGCTGGATAATCGACATCATCGTTTTGAACCTAAAGTCATACGATAGTTTGTGAACTGAGGTCATCAGACAACCGGGTGAACCGAATGTCACAAAGATGGAACACAAGAGCTGTTTCATCTTTGTCAGAGAACAGAGGAAGAGGCAGCTGCCACAAAAGGGGATGGGAAGAAAACAAGCAAAAGTTTAAAGAATTCTCAAAGGTCCACTGTAGTTTACAGGGACAGTTTAGAATTATGGGGACCCAGATACACTGGAAGTCCACGTCATCCACCACCTCTTTTCCACTGGCTCCACCGGGTGCTCTTGACAAAGATGGGGCAGGCCAGGAGACCTGAGGGAGCTCCCTCAGCGACACAGAGGAGCAGGGCCTGACAAGGGGTGATGGCGGAACAGGAGGACCAGAAGGAACCCATCTGCATACTGGTCCCCACGTGAGTATAAGGCGGCTACTGGCCACCACCAGGGAATAAGCACAAAACCACAGAGGCCACAGACCCTTCCAACACAGGAAACAAATGCCTTCTGCCTCTGAGTGAGGAGCAAGACACCTGCCATGCCCGACATCTGACCTCCTGTCAGGAAACAAAAGTCATGTGCTGCTGGGGGTGAGGCAGGAAAGCCTCGGGTGCTCTGGTCCCAGGCAAAGGCCTCTGCCTCTAGATAGGGGCAGAACTTTGCCCACAGCCCACACCCTGCACTGACACGCAGTGGAAGGGCTCTCACCCAAGATCTGCTGCCGCTCAAAGAGAAGCAGGAACCTCCACTGGTACAAAGCCGAGTTCAGCCTCCTGGCCTCTAGACTTACACTGTATAACAGAACTTTCTGTGACAAAGGAAATGTTCTATGTCTTTGCTGTCCAATATGGTAGCCACAAGTCACATGTCCTATTAAGCACTTGCAAAGTGGCCAGTGTGCATGAAAAAGCGAATTTTTATTTAACTTCAATTAAATTTTAAATAGCCACATGTGGCTAGTGGCTAGGACACTGCATCTCCAGACCCTGAACTGAGGCAGAGGCAGAAGTTGCCTGCCACCAGGGTAGGGGTAGAATGCCGAGAAAGCCCCATCCTAGAGGCTCAGGCACACAGCACCTGCCTCGTTCTAACACTAGAGCAGGAGAATCAAGAAAGCCCTGTGCCCCACTCAAGTCTCGTGCTGAGTAACAAGCACCAGATGACTATACCTGGTAGAGGGGCAAAAGCAGAGGCAGAGAGAAAAACTTCTTCCGTAGCAAGGGCATGAAGGTCTGCCCTTCATGGAGAATGACTGTGGAAAACCCCTGGCCATGAGAACATGGGAACAGCAGTCCACCACCGGAGCCCACCCAACTCTAGCTCAACTGCTGGCTACATTAGTTCAACCCCTTACATTAATGGCCTGGCAGAAGAGGTGTACCAATTTCCAGGCATCAATAGTATCTACCTCAGTCTCTATCATTCTTTTACACACAATAACAGCATCAAATAAAAATTTGATGTGACATCCAAACAGCAAACCCTCCCAAACCCATTATCAAGAGACAGAATAGACGACACAACGAGATAGAAAGATGGCCCAGATGGGGAACTACCAGAGAATTTTAAACAACTATAACTAACGTCAAAGAATTCAGTGAAAGGTGGACAACATGCAGGAACAAATGGGAAATTTCAACAGAGACACGGAAACCATTAAAAAAAGCCAAATGGAAATACTAGAAATGAAAAACTATCAAAGATGAACTTCTTCAATAGGCCAACTGGGCATAACAGAGGAAAGATCAGTGAAATGGAAAATTTGTCAATAGAAATTAGAAACACAAAGATACAAAGAGAAAAACACCACGATTAAAAAACAGAAAGTAACTAAAACAAAATAAAAATGAACAAGAACTACCAAGAGCTATGGAACAATATCAACCGATGTAACATATGTAATTGGCATCCCATGAGAAGAAGAGAGAAAGAAAGGGACCAAAGAAATAGGTGAAAAAGAAACAGCTGAGGATTTTCCCAAAATTTATCTAATAATAACAAATCACAGATATAAACAGGATGAATATATAAAAAGACACATCTGGCACAACATAGTCAACATGCTAAAAATCAAAAATACAGAAAATATATTGAAGGAAATAAAGAAATTACCAGCGTTGGCCTCTCCATGAAAGACCAACAACTGTTTAGCCTTTTAGCAAAATTAGGATTTTAGCAAAATTATCTCCCACACTTGGGGCCCTTGCTAGACCCAATAAACAATGCCCAGGGGGAAAGGACTTTGTGTTCCTTCTCAGAAGTGTCCATGCAGTAGCCACAGAATGCAAACCTGGGGGTGCAGGCATAGCACAGCATTTTACGTAGACCCACCAAAACTTCTTAAAAATGTAACTGGCTGGATGATATAGTATTTGTTATTGTTGTTGTAATCGAATTAAAATTTTCTTTTGAAATAGGATAAAAAAATGTCTGGAATTAGAGCTATCTAAATACTAAACATTTAATATGAATACAAAATTAAAACTGAAATGTGTTACAGTCCAGATGTACTGGTATCTTTTTTGAATTGATATTTATAAAACCCAAATAATACTGAGAAAATAGGAACTTGCAGAGATTGTTCCTCTAGAACTTTCTTCAAAAAGTCTCTTGGTTCTTGCTATCACTCTGATTGCATTCGCTGATAATCAGCTTTTGAAAAGTTGCACTAATATGCACAGAAAAATCTCTATTTATCCAATGCTTAGAAAAAAGGATTTCGAAACTAAAGCTGTCTGGGATAAAATATAAATATTGCATGAGAAAGAAAAATTAAGGAAGAGTTTGAGGCAAAACTTGAAAGGCTTGTATCTATTACTCTGTTCCTTTGCTAGTGCTCTCCATGAACTGTGTGGGATTCCATCTAAAACCCTGGGTGCTTCCAGCCGCACTCTCTCTGCCGTCCCCTTAGTCAAGCCTGGGGTTTGTCTTCTCTGTGCAGGCAGGACTGCTGGAGAGCTGCCGACAAGGTTCCACCCGCACCCAGACACCTCGAGGCAGCTTCAGGATCCTCGAACAAGGCTCAAATAGTCACATGAACATGAGACTTTGGGGTCCTTGCTGCAGTTCGTTGAGTTTGAAAATACACAGGAAAGTATATCAGAACCAGTGGGATGAGGAAACCTTTGAATGAATGAAAGGCAAATGTGTGTAGTGAGGGGTGTGGTCTCTGCAGCCACCATCCAGGTCTCCGCCTGGGTTCCATGCCGACGGTGCTACTCACTTGCTTGTACCTCAGTTTCTCACTTTTTAAAAAGGGATCATAATAAGACCCACCTCACAGAGACTTAAGTGAATAGCTAAATTCATTAATGAATTGGTGTGAGGCTTCTTAAACGAATGGACGGACGTGAAGGTCCAGAATAGTACCTGGCATGTAATTAGTGGTCTTTGTATTTATTTTAAGTATTTGTATTAGGCTCATTAATAAATTTTATATTAAAACAAAGTAAAAAACAAATTAGCTGAATTGGAAATATCACACTTTCTTGAGAAACCCTAAAAGGTATTTTCTTCCTGCAGTGATTTAAGCAGCCTCCTCTGTGGTGTGGTCATGACCGTCATCAGGAATCACGGGAAACAATATAATATGCACCCATAACGCCCAGATTTGGGTTAACATCACTAGTTTCGATGAGAAGAACCAGGGTTCCTTTGCCTGTAAGTTGGCATCTTTAAAATGTATTATTGACACCTCTGTAATAATTGTATACATATAACATAACCTTCTAAACTATACTAAAACTAACTTAAAACTCCTTAATAATGCCATTATGACATAAATATTTTAAATATGTACATTTAAGTCATTATTATGAGCAGTAATATCTGTCTAATCCTTTATTGCTTATGAAGTAATTTTATATTTAGTAAATACAGTCATGCGCTGTTTAATGACGTTTTGGTCAACAAGGGACCGCATATATGACGGTGGCCCCATAAGATTAGTAGCATACAGCCTAGGTGTGTAGTAAGCTATACTATCTAGGTTTGTGTAAACACACGCTATGATGTTCACACGATGAAACTGCCTAGGGACGCGTTTCTCAGAATGTATCCCCTTAGTTAAGCAACGCATCACTGTACTCCAGTTCCTAATATTCCAGTAGGACAACTATGACAGTATAAACCACAACAAGAAATCTGCTCTCAATTTGCTTAAATGAGAAGTTGCCTCTCTCCTCCATCACAAAGACAAGAAGAGCATTTTCTTAACAGGCCCTCAGAAGGTGTCTTTCATGGCCCACAGAACTGAAGCAGAGGCTAGAACACTATTATGCTGGAAAGGATATGAGTATTACATGCTGTCTCTAATGTCTTTATTTTATAGCTAAGGTAAAAAGAGAAATCCAGGAGAGACTGAAATGAGAATTGCTCTTAAGGAGATTAGGCATGTCTCTTAAAATTTGAAAAAATACATCCTTTATATACAGACCATAAGCACTTTTAAATGCCAACTGAAAAGGAACCGTGTGAAAGATAATGCAGTGAAAAGATGAAGAGAACAAAATCAAGGAGCTATTTAAAACAACATATTTCCAAATGGAAAGTTCATATAAAGTGTCTAATTGTGCCGTAAACTAGAAATGTATCTGGATGGAGTGTGAGCTGCTCACATTTTCTGGCAGATGCTTGAGTCTGGAAAAGTCTCTTATCCCAGAATGACAATAGTCCAGTGAGAGGTGTTGACAGCAGAGGAACAAGGGGCTCCCTCGGCAAAAGAATGAAACCAGCACCAGGCACACCCTGTAAAGCAATGAGCTGTCCTACTTGTTTTCCATCGCTCCCAATAATTTACACTATTTTCAATGTCTTTCTTGCAAATATACCTACTCATATGTATTAATTAATGGTCACATGCTGACGGACTTGCCTCTGTTCAAGAATGTTCCTATTACTAGACAATACTCTGCAAGACAGCATCTTGACATTTTTTAGAATTCAAACGTTACAACCTATTTATTTGACAGTTTGTATTTTATAACACCTATTATGTCACTTATAACACCTAAAAACTGACTCACAATTCAGAGGATGGGGACCCTTTTTTGGTTTGGATTTTTGTTTCTTTCATTGTTTTGTCTTTAAAAAAAATTTTATCCCCAAATGTCTATCATAAATATAAACAAAATTTCCGATACATCACCTTTATTTTCTCATGTAAAGTTAAATGTCTTTTTAAAAAAATAAGTATGGTTTTCATAATCGGTGTTAATGAGACAGAATATCATCTTACCCTGGTGTGAGTACGAATGTGCATCTTCAGTCCGTCATTTTTACTGAATCCTTTTTCACAGTAAGGACATTGATAGGGACGCTCACCTACAAATAAAGGAAGCCACCAAATCAGAAACAGAAAGCAGTAAAGCAGGCAGTGTGCCACCACTCCTCCCATCTGTCACCACGCACGCTCCACGAACACCAAGTACAGGCTCCGGGCACAGCCGGGCCACCACCCCAGGGGCAGTCCAGGGCAGTGGACCCATGCGCCCTCTTGTGGGGAGGGCCTGGGCCTGGAGCACTTCTGGTAGCGGACACAAACAACATTCGCCAGCGGCCGGCTTGCTGCATTTTCCTTTTAATACCTCAATCCAAATTACATCTCCTAATTTTAAGAATTTGTTGAAAGGATTTTATATTAATCAATTTGCTCTGTCACTGTACTGCTCATTATGGAGGTCTTTATTTAATTGGCTTACTGATTCCTTGTTCTAAAAAAAGATTTCGGGGTGACACAATGGTTAAGTCTGGCGTGCTCTGCTTTGGCAGCTCGGGTTTGTGGGTTCAGATCCCAGTTGCAGACCTATACCACTTGTCAGCCATGCTATAGGGGTGACTCATATACAAAACAGAGGAAGATTGGCACACATGTTAGCTCAGGGCGAATCTGCCTCAGGAAAAAAAGAAAAAAGATTTCATATTCTTTCTCAGGGTGATGAGTTTCAAAAGAATTTCATAAAGTTGGTGTATGTTAAACAGAACCATCTGTAGTTAAGCTAAATAATAATTGATCCATACTTTCTGATATAACAGAGTACCTGTCATCTAGAGGTTATTATTTAGAAAACAGCCAAACAATTTTTTTAAAACAAGCAAGCATACATATATACTTCACATTTAAAAGAATTTCTACTGTGAAATGACAAAAATGTGACAAAACTCACTCTCCAGGAGGAATGTGAAGCTGCCGTCTGGTCAAAGCTTAATTATAGAATGGACAGTAACTCAAAATGACTAATTTATTTATTCTTTCATTTAACAATGCATTTACATAGCAGGATGCTAAACCCTAAGTGCAATCAAAGATCAATTCAATAAAATATTTGCCTTCAGCAAATGTAAACCTCCTCTCCATCCTTCCTTCCCCTCAGAGACGGGCCTTTGGACGAGTAGTGTGTGCTCGTCCTCTCCTCTCTTGTCCTGATTCTCACTCTCATTCAGTCAGGTACCACTTGCATTAGTCCAGTGACCTCCCTTCTCAGGTCAACAATGAGTCCTTGGCGCTCAAACCAAAGGTGACTTTTCATCACGGCCTTCCCTGCCCCCTCCCCAGTCCCTGACACTGCTTCATGAAATGGACAGCTTCGTTCCTGGTTTGGAGCCCCTGTGGCACAGGGGGCCTTGCTCTGGGCTAAGAACTTTGTGCTTTCAGCAGTAACACAATGTGGGAGCAACCGCAGCAATGCGCGCCCCGCTCCGGTCCACCCAATTCATATGCTGAAGTCCTAACCCACAGCACCTCAGAATGTGACCTTACTTGAAAACAGGGTCATTGAAAATGTTATGGAATAGTGTGGGCCCCTCACCCAATGTGACCGGTGCTCTTATAAGAAGGTGGCCATGCGAAGACAGACACACAGGGAAAATGCCATGTGAGGTGTGGAATTATCCTGCCGCAAGGCAAGGAACTACCAGAAGCCAGAAGAGAGGCCTGGAACAGCTCCTTCCCTAGCTCCTTCAGAAGGAGTGTTTCCCTCTTGACACCTTGATCTTGGACTTCTAGCCTCCAGAACTGTTGGACAGCAATTTTTTATTGTTTAAGTTCCTCAGTTTCTGGGACTTAGCTGGGGGAGCCCTAGCAAACTAATACATCCACCCAATTCCTAATAGCTGGCAATTATTGTTCTCGCTGATGACTATCTATCTGCTTCCCTTGAGGATTGTGTAGACTGCTCAGAATAGACACTGGGCCTCTAGAGGGTCAGTATTTCTCCCCCATCCCCAAGACAACCCTGAGATCCAGGATACTGAACTGATACATTTAGAAAAGTTGGCTAAGTTCAGCTCCACTCATTTATTCTACCATCCAGAATATAACTCCAGTTTTAAAGGATGTCACTGGGTAAATGCTTTGATAAACAGAACGTATCTGAAAACTACAGTGTGTGGTTTGCAAATCAGCTTAGACTCTACATTTATCTGCTATTCTGTCTACTCCTTTGGCTGGAGCCCATTTAGGGCAATGCTGCCTTTCCTAGACTCTGTGGACAAAGCCATCTGCTGTCCCACACAACGTGAAGCTGAAGTTTACCTGTGCAGGTTAATATGTTAGTAACTATTAAAGTCACGTGCCCCATTCGCACATTTAAGCAAGCTGTTATTCTTAGGGTTTTTTTCTCATTATGCATAGGATACTTTCCTTATTTCAAGTTATTGTGATGAGTATGTTTCCAGGAAATACTTCTGTCCATATAGAAAATTATCCTAGTATGAACAGGAACTTTCAACTTGAGTTAACTCTCAGAACACAGATCTTTCCTTCTTACTTGAACGCTGCCAGTGCATTGGTTCTGATGTACAACATGATGCAAATCCAAATAGCTACTATTTTTTAACTTTGCTGGTAGATGTAGGCGCTGTTTTCATTTTGCTTACGCTAATCACAGTGTTCAAATTCTGACACATAAAAATCAGCTAATCTGAAAACTAGCTAATCTGAAAGTTAGCTAAAAAAATGGAGCTAAAAACAAATCTAAATGAAAATAATAATAACAAAGGCTGAAACACATAAAGCCTACCACTATTAGGCTCTGCTCTACTGTTCACAATGCTTAATGCACATCAGCAATTTTAATTCTTGCAGCAACATCTGATCTAGGCATTCATTTCCCTAACTTACAAATGGGGAAAATAAGGCACAGAAAATAAAAGCAATTTGCTTAACATGACACAGCTATTAAATGGTGGAATCAGAATTTTAACCCGTAACTCACGCTGTCACATAAATTAATAATATGACTAGTATTTTGTGTAAATTAGGTTAGACTTTCTAAAGTTATTGACAAAAACTCTGCTGCTTGCAATAACAGTTAACATTAACCAGATCTTTCTGGCTGGCAGATTCAGGCATTCTTTTAGTTATCAAAGCTCATCAGGAAAAGGTAGGAGGCAGGTTAGGCATGTGTTGTGTCTCAAAGCAGATCCCAAGTGAACGCAAACACTGACATAATATTAAACAGTACCTTGAGAACTACATATAGGTAACCACCTTCAGTATTTAGAGGGGAACACAGTATCGACAAGTGTCACATACTGCACTCTGAGAGTTAGCTACCAATAGTCAGATTTACTGAGCGTAGTAGCATAAATAATATTGAAGTGGCCATAACAGTGAAATACTTTTCACTGAACTAAGGAAAATAGATGAGTTCTTTGCATCTGCTTCTTTCTTTGAATCATATTCTGACACTGATGAACATTAAAATCCACTCGTGTTTTCTTCAAACACATCAAGGAAAAAACAAATGTAATGGCAACTGTAAAAGGTTGACTTCAAGTTGACTTTAAAAGGTGCCACAAAGTGGATATTCCATGAAGTGAGTTCATTCATTAAACAGATTTTTTTCTGAGCACACACCATCTTTTAGTGACTGTCCTAGGCTTTAGGAATGCAGTTGCCAATAGATTCACAAAATCACTGTCTCTTCAATGTTACTAGTGTAATGAGAAAGACAAGAAAACATTAAAGAAAAGACACAAGATAATTTCAGATACTGATAAATTATACGAAGAAAATAAAGCAAGGAGATAGGTTTCAGAAAGACCTCCGTGGGAGTGGGCAGGAGAAGGACTTCACTAAGGTCATCAGGAAAGGCAAAAACTGAATGAACACCATCCCTGACTGTCAATCTAGCATCATTCAAGCACACTTTTCTGTAGCGCTTCAGCTTTGAATTAAAAGCATTTTAGCTCACTGGGCTTGAAAGAAGCCTGCTTATTTCACTGCTGGCACACCTGAGATGGAAACAGGTTAAAAGTATTTGAAATCTGTAGGGCAGGGAAATATTCAGAAAAGAGCACCAGAGAACTGGAGATGGCTTTCCAAAGTCAGCTCATGGTAATGAAAGGGGACGTCGGATGCCACCTGAAAGAACTTAACAGAGTCTAGCCTGGTCCCCCAACAAGTTACCCTGAGGTTTTGACAAAGAAAATACATTATGACTACAACTATGCACTGGCAAGTATGGCTAAAAACAATAGGAAAAAATCAGATTCTAGTTTAATATATGCCACTAGGATTATAATTTATTGGCATTATCATTATTTTATGCAATATAATTTTAAAGACATCAGAAGAACTCTAACCCTCACCAAAGGATTAAAAGACTAATATTAAAACAGCATCTTAAAATTTGTGACCTTTCAGGTTAGCATGCATCTTCATGATAAAAGGATCCTAAAGCTGCTAATATCCATCTATTGCTACATAACCACCTCAATGTCCAACATCCTGACACAAATGCTTTCTAAAGATCTATGTTTACACAACATGAAACTAATAAAGAAAAACCTTGCCAACTTTGATATTCTTAAATTAGACCACGGATTTAACTGAAAAAAAGCACTTGACCAGTCTATCAGAGGGCTCAGTGATCAAATTTTATTTCATGCTACTAAACACATCGAATGCAAAAGACTTAATAATAATGACCACTATTGGCTAAACAAAACGGCTAACAGATTGTATGTTATATTTTAGCACAAGTAATATAAATTTTATCTTATATTTTACCACAATTTTTTTAAAAAAGTGTACAGCCAATGAGCCCTATGCTTTGAAATATTTTTAAACAAGCAGGAAAGTTTTATAATATATATGTTTTAAGAGATTTTGATTAAAATGAAAATAGCCTATTATCAGAAACTATTTTAATAATTTTCCCTTTTATTTTGTCCATATATTTTCAAAACCTATGTAGATTTCACAGAATTCTCATAATTCTCTGAAAAAATGAGAAGATGTATGCACATAGAAAATGTAATTTAAGATGGAATAAAGTCAAACTTTTATTTTCAATGAATCCAAACTAAGCAATGTCTAAATAATTAAATTAATTAATGTTTAAAGATTTTGGAGCCATAGTTTTACTTTTTCCTTTAAGTTTTCTAACAAAAATCAGTTTTGGAGGTACCAACTTTCAAATGAAAAAGCAAACCTCAAAAGGGCATGTTTCATGAAAAGTTAAGATGGTTCCACGATTGAGCTTTAAAATACATGTGTTATATGGGAATTGTTTAGAAGAACTTTATATTTGTTTTCCACAAATATTATGAGACTAGCTTATTTTGCTTTTGTGACTAAGGAAATTATTACAAAACATCGAAGTGACTCATTCTAAGTGCAAATTAAACCAAAAGATATAATTGTGCAAGCACCACCCAATCACTTTTCCAGTTTCACCATACCAATCCCCTCAGCTTATGGAGCATCTAATAAATTAGAAGTATACCGCAGAGAGAAGTGAAACGCTACACCGACAAATGGGAGCAGCTCAAGTTCATTCCTGGCACTTTTCTGTGAATTGAAATAGGTATTTTTTTTTTCCTGCAGCAAAAAGAGCCCTGAAACCCCACTGATCTCACTGAAGCCCACAGTGTTACTCTTGGAGAGCTCTTATTAATCAAATCCTGTGAAATCTTACTTGATCTAAACAAGTTAAACACGAGGACAGTACCTCTGAAAGACAGACAGCAAAAATCTGAACTTGACATTTACTCCTTGAATATTTCAGAGATACTCTCTCTTTTAAAAGTTGAAAAAGTTTACTATTCTAAGGAAGTGGGCAATAAAATGTAAAAATCAAAGGGTGACTCAAGGAGAGGTCCTTCTCAAAATACTTTTTGAATCAAAACAAATTCAGTCTTTTTTTTTAAGCAAGGTTCTATGGAGATACAAAAAAAGTAAAAGATGTATCCTTTTCCTTAAAAATCTCAGTTACAGTATCCCTCCCTCATTTCTGAGGAGATGCCAAATAAAATGTGGTGAGGTTCACTGGGATGCAGAAAAACGGGGAAGCCATGTGCTCACTAACTTTCTAGTCTGAAATAATAAAGATCCAGACCTATTTATGGATTGAGGGCAAAACAAACAGTGAATTTTACTGAGGCAAACAAAACAGAATATGAGATACAGAATAAAAAAGGACAAGAGTTAAAGAATAATTTTAAAATAACGAGCTAGGAAGAGAACATAAAATATTCTCTACTCAGGATGCCCTTGCTTCGGCCAACCAGGTGTATAAATGCCGCCATTATATGTGACTTGTCTCAAGGGAGCAAGGCACCTACGAGAGGTCCTTGATGTGAGTGCTGACAGAAGCAAAGGGGATTGTGTCACAAATGGAGAAACATCTGAACAATCCAGACACTGGCAAAGTTTAATGGTTCTGAGCAAGAAAGAAAACCTCCTACGTGAGTTTTCTGCACTGCTATGTTAAAGGACACCCTAAAGTGAGATGGGTAAGCTAAGTAAGGTAAAGTAATTACATGCTGACTGTGTGTTGTTGTTAGGGAGTCAGACTTTGGTGGGAAAATCATTACTCTTTTCCCCCAGCAGTTTCCTGGTTTCAGGAATTCCTACCTGGAGTTTTATTTAACCCAGCATTTACGAGTATTGTTCGTGAACAGTGGTGGTGGAGTGAGGAAGCAGCTACACCTCAGGTGCCTGAACACAGAGGGGTTTTCCTGTAAATAGTGCCAGCAAGGAAGAATCAAGCGTATATACCTTTGATCAGCAAGAAACCTAGAAAATAATTCTCTTTACCCCAAAACTAGAGTAGCTAGAAAATCTTCACCAGGCCTGGAGCACAATCCAGAGCTGCAGAAAAACACAGAAGTTGTTCTTGGAGGGAAATGAGAGCAAGGGTAGAAGAAAGCACACATCAGAGAAATCAGATCTCCTTTAGCTTTCCCAAACAAAAGGAAAATGTTGGTGTTCCAAGGTTAACAGAGGCAGCTATTAATAATATTATCCAATAATTCACCAATAGATAAAGCTGTCGAAATACACTTGATGAAAACTGTTGCCTAGGCCACTTCCATTTTTGAGGATTGCAGTATACCAAAAAAACTGGAAAAACAAGGCACTGGCCCTGTGGCTGAGTGGTTAAAGTTCCATGTGCTCTGCTTCAGTGGCCCAAAATCACAGGTTCAGATACCGGGCGTGGACCTACATCACTCACCAGCCATGCTGTGGTGGCACCCCACAAACAAAATAGAGGAAGATTGGCACAGATGTTAGCTCAGGGCTACTCTTCCTCAAGCAAAAAAAAAGAGGAAGATTGGCAACAAATGCCAGTGCAGGGCAAATCTTCCTCAGCAAAAAAAAGAAAGAAACAAAGAAATGATGAAAAGAAATTTACCTAAATGACAGTAAATTTTAAACGACCCATTTATTAGTGTCTCTGTGATTATATTATTAATTCATTTGGTGATTATTCATAACACTATATTCCAAAACAAATGTTACTCCCTCACTCTTACCCTCTGTGCCTCATATCCCAGCCTATGACTAACCTTAATGTAAGAACTGTAATTTCTGCATTGAAAACTAGGGCCCTTGATATTTTTGAAAAAAGAAAAAAGTAGATAATTATACTACCAATGAAAATCAAAATGAATGTTTCTCTCTCTTAAGTTGCTATATATGCTCATCACTACCCCAAAATCAACAGGGAGGAGCTGACTACAGCAAAAAAAATAAATAAATAAAAGAGGACGAAATAGTACGTTCCACCAATGTGGCTGGTGATCAGAAATCATTTGAATTGTCAAAATAACACTTAGCAAACAAGAATTATGCAGTTCAAGACTTTACCTACGAATAAGACTTCTTAGGGAAAACCTAAAGCTCTTCAGTGTGGTGCTCAGGAAATCACTTATTTCTATGCAGATTCTGCACTCACCTACTCTGCTAACTCTTACATTATCTGTAGGCAAAAGACCATTTGATTTGACCCAATTAGTAATTAACTACTTAGCAAATAAATATGGCAAAATAAATTCCGTCTCAACATATAAAGGTTATCAAATTCTTAAAAAAATGTGAAAAACTGCTTTAAATTTTCACTTGTTTATAATTACTTTGCTAACTGTCTATTTTTATTAATAATGTCATTATCGTCATACAGCTATTTCTAATTATTTATAGCTACTATTTTTATAACTTTGAACAAATATTCTAAAAACAATGAATAAATTCATTTAGAAAAAGTACTGGAGAAGGAAGAAAAACAGTGGATAGATCTGAGTATAATCAAGTTATAATATACCAACCGTTTATTTCTAAGCTGATCACAGGTATTTACAAAAAAATTAAATATTTCCTAAGACAGTGATTTATTACTACATTCAAGTAACAGTGTGCAAGCAAGCCTAGAACAGAAGGGCCAACACAGCCGGTATCTATTAACACAGAAAGTTGGTTGGAACTGTAGGCAAGTAATTAACCTTCTGGCCCAGAGCTTTAAAACCCCAAAAGCAGTTCCTAGAATTTCCTTCATAATTTATGAACAACTGATGGAATTCATGTCACAGTCCGTGGATTCTCTTGCGGAATTAACCCCAGCTCTCACTGACCCTAACAAGCCATAAACCAACTGGAGAATGTGCTCTACCATTTCAGCTGACCCACAGAGTGCCATCTCTGTCATGCTAGCCTAGGAAATGGATGATAAATTACAGAGCTGCCTGCCAGGCACAGACCTAAGCATTCACCTTCATTGATGCTGACAGCAACACACAGTACATGCACCCTCACTCACCCCAAACCAGCCCTGTTTGACTGCAAACCCTCATCTATGTTCCATAGATGATCTATACTCTGCTGCTAAAGGTTATAAAAAGATGATAATGATGACACTGGGAATGGAGGGTCAAGCTGTATATCAAGGCAGTATGAATACCTGTGATTAAATACCGACTGCAATAAGAAAAACAAAACACACGGCAACATCGGCAGCAAGGCTCACGTGATCGCACGCTTACCCTGTGCTAACACCATGCAAAGTACTGTACACACACCTTCGTTTCTTCCTCGAAACAACACGAGAAGTTGGGACTATTATCACATAGCCTGTTTTGCAGGTGAGGAAACCAAGCTTTGAAGAAGTTAAGCAACTTACTAAAGCTCATGCAGGGAGGAAATAAATAAAATGGAGTCTGAAAGCCTGAAATCCAACGCTAGGATCCATACTCTGGATATGAACCAGGTATTAAATAATAAGATATTATAGATAGGCGATTTTGTGGTGGGAAGTTTCTCCATATCTGGAGTTCAGTTCTCAGTTAGACCATAAGTAACAAACTACAGACTCTCAAGCTTCCAAGTCGAGATTATTGTCCTCAACTGGTTGATGTATCAACATGGCAACATCATCCAACATTACGGAAGGAATGTATGGGATTCTATGGTGAGTTCAAGAGTAACAGTAAGTGTTAGGAGGGATGTTAAAGAATAAGAAGCAAAAATACCAGCAACATGATATACTGGAAAAAGTTTAAGCTTAGTTTAGTTCTAGATGAACCACATAGGAGTTGTGTACCTTGGCAAATCACTCTATTTTACTGGGCATTAGTTTAACTAAGAGGCTTGAACTAGATAATTTCTAAAATTCCTTTCTAAAAGTCAAGAATATTACTTTTTAACAATCTTTAAAAGCAGCTGTCTTCTGCATACTTGCCCTGCATGCCCTTCACCTAATCATCTAATTATGAAGAATAAGTGGACTTGAGAAGGTGGATACGAGGGTTATGAAACCTAACATTTTCAAAGTTCATGGAAAAAATGAAGTTTTGTCAAACTTCTCCCCAGCAGTACAGATGGTGGTAACGGGAGTAGAGAAGGGAGAGGAGTAGACAGAGGAGAAAGATGGTGAGCAAAAACACAACCAGCTGGTTATTTAAGGTAGCAAAGGATAAAATCAATCAAAATGTGAAGGAACTGGAGAGATTCAAAAAAGAATTTTTTAAACACTGTTAAAAAAAAGTTACAACAGAGACATAAATACTAAGATTTCTCCGCGAAATAAGATACAGGTAGTAATCCAATAGCTAAGTTATCACTGTCTTATAAAATGACCATTAGTCATGAGCCAATAAAATAAGACCTGTTCTGAGAAAAGTAATATGAAGGAAACTGGCTTTAATGCTACACAAACAATACTGTCACTATACTAGATAGGAAATGATCAAAGACACCAATTGGCATACTGGAAGGAAGAAACATAAACTGGAGTTATATTTCCTCTTCATAAAACTTAGTGTCATCTGATGTTATAAAAAAGAGAACTGACTTCCCAAAGTATTGATGGACAGTTTGAATACCATAAGAGCCAAATGAAATTGACTCTTTCAACATAATGGGAAAACAATGAAGAGACTATTAACCCCATAAAAATCTCATCACATTGCACTCTAACGTACATGCACCTCACTAAAAGGCCCAACCATCAACTAATTACCATTTCCTATAAATAAGAAAAGTAATCTCTCCAACTATGATGTTCTGGAAAACAAAAATTTATGGAGATAGGAAACAGATCAGTGATTGTGAGGGGTTGAGGGGTGGGGTATGAACAGGCAGAGCACAAAGGAATTTGAGAGCAGTGAAAATACTTTGTATGATACCATAATGATGGATATATGTCATTACGCATTTGTTCAGACTCAGAGAATGTACAACATCAAGAGTGAACTGCAATGAAACAGTGGAGTTTGGGTGATTATAATGTGCTAATGTGGGTTCACCAACTGTAACAAACATACCACTCTGGACGAAGACATTGATAATGGGGGAGGCTATGCATGAGTGAGGGGAGGGGTATTTGAGGAAATCTCTGTACCCTCCCCTCAATTTTTCTGTGAATCTAAAAATAAAGTCAATTTAAGAAAAACAGAATCGGATGAAACTAAATTTAATCATCATTTTCTCTGTATGCTATTGCCCACTATAAAGACGACTCAGGAGTAAAAGAACCAGTAAATGCTAAAAACCAAATAAAATAAAACAAAATAAAACAAAAACAAAGGACCTTTCATTTGGCTCTAAAGCATAAAACTTTCATACTACTGAAATAATACAAGCCTTTTAAAATTCTATTGCTCATCTTTTATCCTGGGTAACTTACAGAATTTTTGCAATTCTTGTAGTAGTTATAATAGCTGTGTAGCTGTGTACCAAAAAAGAAGAGATAAGACAATAATAAAAAAGAATGTGAAGTCAAAAGTTTTGGGTCTCACTACCTTGACTGGATAGGTCATTTCCTTCTCTGAATCTCAGCTTCCTCATATAGAAAATGAGAATGGTCTTGGAAAGCTATCACACTGGCTGCAAAAGGGTTAACTTAGTATCTGAGAGAGCGTCCCTCCTTCAATAAACTTGACTAAAAACCTGAGCCTGATTTGCCCTACCTGCCAGCTTGAAGTCTAGTTGTGGAACACATAAACAAAGTAAATATAGCGTCATAACTGAGAAGAAATAGTTATATATAATAAACAACGGCAGGCCCCCAACCTCCACTAGATGAGAGGCTACAGAGGGCAAGAGACCATAATGTACGACATAACGGTTTGTAATTATTTCAGTTCCTATAGACTCGACCGCGTCAAACAAAATGGATGTGGCATTTGTTGAAACTGTTTCCTCTACCTTTTTTCTAATGAGGATTTTAACAACTAGGCAACTCCAAGCGAAAAGCAATCCTAGTCAATCTGAGTGCTGGTGGCCAAATATTGATCTTTATTCCTTCATTTGAGCAGTATAATTTTATAGGCATTGGTAAGCTAGATCTTGAAACATGCTGTTACCTATGTTTGGCTATGCAGTCTGCTATGCCACCAATTGTGTGATGAGCAAGGAGGTGAAGGAAGGAAAGCAAAGCAAAAGGTCTAACTTTACATTGTGGATGGGCCCAGCTGATAAATTGTGGACTTCAGAAATTTGATTCTTTGATGCTAGCATTTCTCAAAGTGAATTCCACAGATTTTTTTTGTAGGTGTTATATGAAAAAGTGATTTTATTGTCAATGCAATTTGGATTCCAATCCAGGACTTCTCACTATGAAGCCAGCATACTTTTTATAATCCCACAGCTACTGCAAAGTATTTGTAGGTTCTTTTATTCATTCAAGAAGCATTTGCTGGGTTTTTTCTCTATGCCCGGCAGTGATCTGAATAGAAAACAAGTAAGCTATCAGATATGGCACAGCTCTAAGGAAAGAGAACCTACAAACCACTGAAGAAGTGCAAGCGCTCGGCCGGGTGCTGTGTTGAGAGAAGAACAAGGCAGAGCATGGTGGCCTCCCGTGGTCGGGGTAGGGCACAGTCAGGTAACAAGCATGGAGAAAATCAATTTAACTGGCGGCCAGAGGAAAGTGAAAGAAGCCCAGTAAACCAGCCTGGGGCTGGCAGTTGATGAGTCTCCTGAGACAGGCAAGGGCCAGGCATTCTGCACAAGGGGAGGGGAAAACACTGAAAGGTTTGTAAGGAGGATAATAACACGACTGGGTGATCCTCCTCAATTCTTTACACCTTCTTTTATAAAGAATACATATACTTTCCAACATATGTCAAAGAAAACTACTGAAAAATCCAGGAGAATAGCAAATTTCATGGAATTCCTTTTTCAAGAAGACTAAGCATAAAGCAATGACACTCAGCTTCTTCAGAAGAATCTGCATTTTCTCTGAGCAGTATAACTGTAAGAAAATAAAACAAGAATGAAAAGTCTGTATAGATTTAAAGAATGTAAGTCTTTCTGTTGAAGAACTAGGCTCTGAGGGGCACATGCACGAGACGCAGCTACGACGCTGGACGTTCAGGAAACAGTTCCCAGCCGCACTTAGGGGGCATCTGTGTCCAGTCAGTTGTTCTCAGTGGAAGAAAACACTCCCACTTTTAACACGAAAATTTTCAAACATGAAGAAAAACTGGAAAAATATTACAATGAAATTATATACCCTAACTTGAGTTTAATGTTACCATATTTGCTTTCTCATTCTCTTTTCTCTCTTTCCCAACACATATTTTTATCTGCACTTCTTCTTCTAGGCTCTATGAAAATAAGATGCAGAGACATGTCACCCCTAAATAATTTAGCATGAATCTTCTAATAATAACATTTACCTGCATAGTCACAATATGAGGTTAATACGCTTTAAATATTTTATTATACAAGCAAGTTATTATAGAAAAATTAGAAAACATAGAAAATCATGAAGAAAATTAAAACTATCCATAGTTACAATACAAAGAAATAAACATAGTTAATAATTTAATATTTAACCATTAAGATCTTAATATATAAATGTTTTATCCCTACAAAAATATACCGCTTTGTTTTTGTAACTTATCTTTCTGATTTCTTTCCATGTTAATTAATATAAATTTCAATGTTGTTTTTATGGTCTACATAATATTCCAACTCATAGATATACCACAATTTAAGCAACATCCCCAATGTTGGATATGCAGGCTCTATTTCCAATTTATTGATATTATAAACAGTTTTTCAAGGAACAGGACAATATTTCTTTTTAATAAATTTTATTGCCTATAATCTCTTTTTGGACTTAGAAATCAAGCATACTTTCAGTTTATGCCTAATAAAGAAGGTAGTAATAACTTAAAAAGTCAAGGACAAATTTTGATGTGACAAGGCAAACTAAATTTGTGAAAGGTTATTTGGAGGTCATTGCAATTTAATTTCAAGAAGAAATTAGTGAGAAATACATAGTTCAGAATTTAAAATACTACCAAAAATGATTTTTCCAACTGAGTTCTCCTTTAAACATTTATTAGAAAGTAAAGCTTAATCAGGAACATAGCCATCTAAAATGCATTTTCCAAAGGTTTACATTAAGAAAACCCATGATTATCATTATGCCGGACACCAGGGTATTAAAATAGCTCCTCATCAATAGTCCATCGAGACTGTGTTTATAAACTAAGTTATCAAACTTTCAGCATAGTCAACATTTTAGGATCTTGATAAAGTTGGAAGAAAGAAAAAGAAAAGATATTGAACATAAAATTCTAAAAATGGTATCCTGTAAGAAAGAAAACCTAAGGAGAAAATGATAATATAAGAAATTATATCATTCAATAAAGCCTTGACACCCAAAGTTAATGAGTACAGTTCATTTAACTTTGGAAATGTAGTCTTAAGTGGCAATATTAGAGAAGAATTTCAGAGATTATACTTCTGACTATTAACTGACCATCTACTATGACCCAGGACTAAGTATTTTACAGACATGAATTTATTCTTCACAAAGGGCCTATGAAGTAAAATGGGGCTGAGTGAAGTTAAGCAATTTTCTCAAAAGTGCACAGCGAGTAAGTGGTGGGGCCAGAATCTGAACTCGAGTCAGTTGTCTCCAAGGCCCCTCTCCTTTCCATTATGTAAGGCTGAGTCCCCCGGCAGAGGAAGCTGGAGTAGGAAACACACTGACACAAGCTTCTACTATGCAGAGCAACTCTCTACGTGGGAAAAGTTATTTAATTCATTATAACTCAGACTTCTCTAAACTTCAACTACATGATTTCAAAGATCAGTAAAGATCTTACTGACAGGATAACCTTTCAGCAAGGTTCCATCTTTTGGTATCTGCAGGCAAATTTTAGAGATAAGTCCTGCAGTATACCCACAAATATGCCTAAATTTGGAAAACCTTAAATGTTTTTCTATTTACAATCATAAACATAACACTATCAGCCCGACAACGAACGGACCCATGAAAGCACAGCACTGGCAAACATCCTACGCATCAAGTGCCTTTTTAAAATCCAGAGTCCAGCAAAGGCAATGAAGATAGACATGAACATGTCTCAGTAGCAGCAGCAGCAGCAGCAGCAGCGGAAGCTAGAGAATTTACTATCGAGAAGTCAGAGTAACAGCTGGAAGCAACAGTGGTCTGAGCAATCAGGAGAGCGATGGTCCCAGTTAAACAGGGCGGCCTCTATCAGCTGGGTCCTTATTCACATGGGACATTCTTCTCTGCCCCTTCTACCTCACCTGGCTCCAAAACACACATATGCACATGTGTGTGCACACGCACACACACACATACACACTTCTATTTTCCTAGACACTCATCATTGGCTAGGGGGTCCACTTACAGCATTATTTCCCAAAATATGATGTGTGCACTCCTCGGGATCCCCAAGACTCTGTCATAAGGTCTGCAAGGTCAAAACTACTTTCAGAATAATACTGTCAGGCTACTGACCTTTTTCACCATGTTGATTTTGCCCTACTGGTACAAAAGGAATGGTGAGTAAAACTGCTGGGCCTCGCTATAGATCAAGACAGTGGCATTAGATTGTACCAGCAGTCACTGTATTCTTCCCAGGCACACACTCACAGCAGAAATATATGCCAGGTTCACCTAAAAGTCTTTGATGAAGTAAAAATTATTAATTTTATTAAATTCTCACTCTTGAGTGCCATCTTTTTAATCACCTTTGTGATAAAATGGGAAGTAAGTACTTGTAATGCATTCTGATGTATGAGAGTTGTCTCAGTGAGAAGCACTTGTGTGACTGAGTTGCAAGCTAAACTGGCAGCTTTTTTCATGGAATACCATTTCTACTTGAAACAAAATAAGTGACAAATTATGGTCATTTAGACTTGGGTATTTTGTGAACATTTGTTTTTTGAAAATAGAAGTGAGTGTGTCATTTCCAAACAAAAAAAAAAAAGAAGAAATAAAGAAATGATAGTATTTCTTACCAAATTTAGAATTTTGAAAAACTTCTATCTGCTACCACGTGCTTGAAGGTTTCCAAATACTTAGACTTGCCTGATAAGATCAGTGATGACATCAACAGAGGAGGAAGACCTGTGGTCACTCAGGGAGCCAACACTGCCCAAAAGATCTGTGCATCGTGGTGCAGAATCGTGCATGGGTACAAGACCACTCTCAAAGTTCAGGACATACCAGTGGATTTTAACATGACAAAATAGAAAAAGTTCATTGAGATGATTTTAGGTTCCCCATGACAGTGCTTTAAAAAAAGACTACCACTTTGTGAGTTTCAGTATAGTAACACATAATATCCAGAATTGTTTGACAAAAGCTATTAAGAAACTCTCTTCTTCTAACTATATATCTATCTGCATGAGGCCAGGTTTTCTTCAAATTCTGAAACCAAAAGAACATACTGAAGGAGGATGAATGAGGAAACAGATAGGAGAATCCAGCTGTTTCCTCTTGAACCAGAGCTTAAAAAGGGATTTTCAGAAATGTGAAACAAAGTCTCCCTTCTCACTAAATTATTTCTATTCAGGAAACGTAGTTATTGTATGTAAAAATAAGTTGTTTATGTTAATATGTAATGGGCTTATTATTTTTTAACAAATATTTTTTAATGTTCTCAGCTTTACTTTTTAATATAGTAAACAGCTACAGATATAACACATATTAAAAAAAGCTTCCCAGGGTCCTCAATTATTTTTAAGATGATATGGAGTGTTGAGGCCAAAACGTGAGCACAATAATCCAGAGGGCCCTGTTCCAGAATCTACATCAGCTGTCTGTCCTGACCGTCCCCACTCCATCTTCACTCACAGTCTTCCCACTTCACTGTGCACGCTCTAACAGTTCTGCAGAATAGGTCTCAACCCCTTACCTATGTCATGCGATAGCACCAACAAAAACTGCTAAATCTAATGTGAGAAAGGGCCGAATAAAATCACACAATTTAAGAAGGAAAAATGATAAAGAGCGAGAAAAAAACGAATTTATAGAACTCAAAAATAATGA
Source organism: Equus przewalskii (assembly GCF_037783145.1). NCBI lineage: Eukaryota > Metazoa > Chordata > Mammalia > Perissodactyla > Equidae > Equus > Equus przewalskii. The sequence goes on along the minus strand of NC_091832.1, from coordinate 107,120,344 downwards.
CAGTTCTAATGTCAAAGTAGCAAAATAACTACATAACCCATCTCATCACTGAGCCAGGCTCTAGCTTGGGAGGGCAAACGGATATATATGATTTCTGGGACAGGACAAAGCAGATAAAAGAGAAGCAAAGCATCATTTGACCCTGTGGGAAAAGAAACCCATGCTAGGACCATGGGGAAGCCCAGAGAGCAGCAACCAGCCAGGTCTCTGTAGTCACCACCACTGCTTGGCACCTACCAGTTCAAATACAACCCCAGCCATGCTGCCAGGCAGTGTCACCAAGGACATAGGCTTGACATCAAAATAACCCAAAGAAGAACTGCGAAATGTGAAAATGAAATAAGTCTGAATTTAAACAAAGAAATTTAGTTATAAGTAAATAACAACCATAAAGAAACAATTATACAATTATTTGTATGGACATATGCAAACACATATACCACCTTTATATTTTTATTTTATTTATTTAAATGTATGTGTTGGCTGACTGTACCTCGGCATTGTTGTCTGAATTTAGATGGCCAGTTCTCTTGATCAGAAACCACATTCAAAGGGCTAGAATCTGTACAACATTTGGCACAGATTCATGCATACGATAAATAACCAAATCATACACAAAATGACTAGAAGTTTAGAATATTTTTTACGTGATATATAATACAGAACATAATACATGACAACAACAGAAAACCACTACACGTATTTAATATTTTTATCATAGAGACTTCTTGGAACTCAAAAAAATAATCTTATCATTACAACTTTGTAGAGAATAACAATTAAATTTTAGGGGCAATTACTAGTTTAAGTACTTTATTCTCCTCCACTGCCCATCCTTCCTTCAAGTAAAATAAAATGTAGGCAGCACACACAGGATTCTCAAGGATGGAATTGTTTTGAATAATCAAGTGTTCCACTTGATTGAATTCATCTTTTCTGTGCTGGAATACATTTTAATGCATTCTGAACAATATAATCCTTGTCTTTTAAAAACACACTATACCGAGCATAATTCAATTACATCATGATGTCTAGGGCACCACTATAAACTTATTACCATGATATGCAGAAATAATACTCTTTTGACATTTCCTACCTGCCCTCTTTCCATACACAAATTCTATGCACATACATACAGACAGGAAATCTGTTCTGCAAATTCTAAGTTCTGTTTCCAGGGTGGCACAAAGACATTTCCCAAGAATTACGATCCAGACCGGAAGGCTGACTTCACCCTTGTCCTCACCCTGCGCCACCACAACCCCACAGAGAAGCGTGGTGCCCAGTGAAGTCAAAGCCCATGCTGTTAGGTCGCAGGGCTGGCCCAGACTTCAGAACTCTCTCCTCCCCCTTCATCACTGACCTGCTTCTCTGTGCCGTCAGGACATGGTGCTCACAGCGTCTGGCACTATTTGAAGTCCACCTGCCCTCAACCTGGCTCTCTGCTGCCCTTTTCCGTTTGCTTCTCTCTACTTTCCTTTTTGTTGTTCTCTGCTTCTCTCACACATATTGGACTTTATCCTGACAACCTCACTCTCTCTAGATACTTCTAAGCAAGAAGATCTCCTCTCTTTCTTCAGGGCACTCATTATTCCAGAGCCATCATGTACAACGGTTGATCTGTTCTTTGCTATATGTTCCATTTAGAAGTATTTAAGAGGCTATTCTAAGATAACAAATACTGTTAGCACTATGCCTTTTAACTTTAGCCAGAAATTTTCTAATATAAGAAAGTATGCTCCACTGCTGTCCTTCCCTCTACTTATAATAACCATGGTATTGATTCTTCAGTCTGCTTAAACTAAAGATTCTTCATCCACAAAACAGTTAGTGTGCTAGACACTGCCCTAGGTGCTGGGGATACAACGGTAAAGACTCAAATACTTTGGGTCTTGAATAGGAAGCTTCAGCAATATAATCGAGTTACACAGTTGACCATACACAGGCCAGCTACCGAAAACCATTTAAGATTCATGTAAAATCAGCCGGCTATGAAAATTAGGAGTATTCTTTCAAGTCTTTTCAAGTGCTTCTCTACGTGATAGATAAAATCTAGGCAAGGTTCTTTCAAGAATATTTAGCTGTTCGTTCACTCTCCACAAGGGCACAGCCCTCTTTCATGGGAGAAATGACACAGGAAGTCATAGGAAATGGAGGGAACCCTGTAGGAAGCAGTCCACAGTGTAACACATATTATGGGCATATCACTCTTGCATCCAATAAAATCCTATAGTGTTCAAGCAACATTCCAAAGACATTCTAAATTTTAAAAGGCCACATTTGATGTGAGTCACAGGTGGGATTTTTAAGAGGAGGCCCTTAGCCTTTTATAAAAAGTGAAACTGCTATTCCCTATTGCCTCCATTAGAATCATGTACAGAGTAAACCACAGTTATAGCACAACTAAACATTAATCAAATTATTTCCACTTTACAAATTTAATCTAGTTTTGGAAAGTATACTTATTCAAAATTTTTCTGGAGTAAGGAATTGGATGTTATAAAACTTTGAGAGAAAACAGTCAAGATTAATTCCTAACCTGGGAGATATTTTGTAACATTACGATATTCTCGGTCTTGGAAGAACTTGATTTCTCTAGGTCATTTATATCCCCAATTACAATCTACATACCTGTGTGGCTACGGATATGAACTCTCAGGGTCCCACTGCTGGCAAATTTCTGGCCACAATATGGGCAGATTTTCTCCTTTTCTCCTGTATGTGTCTAAATGGAATGGAATAAAACGGGTTCAGGATAAATATAAAGAATTAGGTGAAAATGATTAAGTGCCTCTGACCATGGTAAATCCTTTTTTTCCAGGATTATGTTTCATTAAAATGATTTAATATCACAACGAGATCTTAAACCATTTATCATGGGTATTCCCACTGGTTCAAAAAAACCTTAAAATCATGCATTAGTGTTAATTTGAAAATAATTGTATGGTTTACTTTTTAAGCCTTTATGGAGCCCCCATGTAAAAATGATTAAGTTATCCAAAACCAGCATATGCTAGCAAAACCACATAATCAAAATGAGGCTACAACTGCCCTTTACTGCTGCCAAGAAATATTTCCTTAGAAGCATTTTTCACATTCTTTGCGTGTACTTAACTCTTGAGGACAGAATTAGGCTAAATAAGGTGATCTGTTACTTGCATTATCCTTGTCTGATTGGACTGATTTTGCTGCAAAGCAAAAGGAAATATATTTGATTTGACCTTTAAAATCAGCAGGTGTTAATTGAGGCCTCCATTTGAAAGGGCATTCCTGCCCTCAACATACCTTTAATCTGGGCATAAAACTGCCACATAAGGAAGGGTGAATGAGTATCATCAAAAGCGAGTTTTGACAAAATGTTAAAGAAAACAGTGATCTCCAAAAAGAGGACACAGCTGGAGTGTTTTAAAAACCTGTCTCATAATCTCATCAGGAGACCAGTTATTGCATCAACATCGAAAGAGGTCACTCCAATCAATGAGGGTCAGAGTCACCTTTCAAGCTCCTTTGTTTTTCAAACTTACGATAAGGGAAAAAGAAGGGAGAAGCAGGCAATTACTTCAGGTATCTGCACATTCTCTATGAAACTGCTTTTAGAATTTTTTTTATTTCAATGATAATCTAAAAATTGATAAAAGCATACAGTATGTCATCTGGGTTACCATCACAAAACAGAGCTCCAAGGGCCTGTGTTTGCCTTTGTTTTTATGTAAATTACTGGCAAGTATTATTATTTGAATTGTCATGGGCTAATGGAAAAAAAATAGGAAAGGTTTTTTAAAAATTATGCATTCCTAGAAGGGAAAGACACACTGACTGGAATAAAGAAAAAAAGGGTAGGGCAATTACTTTCTCACCTGACAACCTGAAAGAACCACCAACTCAGCAAACGTTCTCCTCACCCAGATTAAATTGTTAACGTGAATATAATTGGTGTCACAGCCTTATTGGGATTGAATTTGTAAATGTTCATATTTGAATTACAATCTGTATTTGGATATTACTACTGTATTTGTAATTTTTAAAAGAGCTAGAAACTAAATATCTTAGTCAACACAGTTAGATTTTTTCCCCTTGGAAAGGATTTATATTATACCCAAGTTTGAGAAATATAGCCTAATCAATTGCCACTCTACCCAGTGACCCTCCCTATAACAGACATCTCCTTGATTCCACATTTGGCAGCCACTTAACTTTCCATTTTCACTGCAAGTTCTTATACAAAACAGTTCCACATTCTTTACACCTCAGTAAGAGCCGTTACTCCCGTGGTCCACATTATAGCACAATTTAAAGGAAATGGCATAACATTTTAACATATAACAGACCTATATTCTTCTCATTCCCTGACAGAAGGGGCAAAATATGGCAATTCTTTCTCGATTCATGTAAGGTTGTTTAGAAATTGTATATCCATTATTACAACACTGGATTACTCCAAACAGGCAACTACCCATTTATTTGTAATATCTTTATAAAATCCACAGGATTTCTTTTGCTGCTACATAAGCATTTCACTACTTACTGACATGACCTAAGTTACTTGTCAGTGGTACAAGTTTCAAACTAAAGGACATTAAGGCTATATGAACTGAAAAGAATTTAAAAATTCCCTTGGCTTAATTCAAGAACATATCTTATTATTAGGTACAGAATTTGGTTAGCTGGCTTTAAAAGATATTGAAGGTATAATACTAAAATGTCTTAAATATGGATAACAAAGCATGGAAACACCACTGTAAGAACAATATTGGATAAATATAAGAGACGAAAACAACGCACGGCAAAATATACTCTGTGACAATCTGTTCTTGACTTGAAAACTCACTATACTTTTCCCTCATTGACTAAAACACAACAAATATTTATTAAATACATGCAAAAATGTCATTCAAAATTCAGTTTTAAAACAGCTAAATAAGGATAGGTAGCAAAATAAAAGTCACAGTGAAGCAGGAGTCACTTCCCCGCATTCACTGAGCAGCGCACACTAAGTAGCAGAAAATGACCACACTGCACAGTCATTTCTAATGTCAACCTTAAAACCTTGACCTCCGTTTCTTACCATATGAGTTTTGCTATTTAAAAATATACTTAAAATGGATTTACTCAACAAATAAAATAACCTGTTGATTTGTTTGAGGTCATTAGCATAACACAAAAAAGATAACCTGCAAATCACCCTCAGTAAGAATATATCATTTGAGTTGAGCGAACACTTATGAAGCCCCTGATCCGCACAGGAACGTCCCCGGCCCTGGAGAGGCAGGATGAAGACGGACCACTCCAATCCTGCAAGAGCGCAGTCTAAGACCTTGTCAATAAACACCTGAATGAGCTTTGAGAAATAAAATTATTAAGGCGTATTCATATGTGTTTTAAAAAGAAAACCTATGTTAATCCAAAAATGCATAAAAATTGATAAGCTCCCACTCCTCAAGTACACTGTATGGCCCACCTATCAGCTTAGCGAGGGCTGTGCAGAGTCCATGTCTAACTCCAGGTTCCCTTTCATATGAAAAATATGTTTCTTCTGAAAAAATGAAGAAAACAGACATTCTCTGAAGAGCTGATATAAATCATGCATTCCTTATTTGTCACCTTGAGTAAATAAATGTAAATAATTTAACGTAAAGTTGATTATCACATGATAATCAACATATATGCCCACACTGCATATGGAATCTATTCAAACTCGCGGGAGGGTTCCACTTACTTTCTTATGACTTCTAAGCACGGAAGGTGTAACAAACGCCTTATTGCATAGCTCACATCTGTATTTCTTGTGTCTTTCATGGACCACCTGGACATGAACATTCAATGTATCCTTCCTTTTAAAGGTAGCATCACAGTGATGACACTTGAAAGTTCTCTCACCTTAGAGATGAAAAAGTCAAATAAGAGAAACGTAAGTTGCACTAGCAGGGTCCTCTTAACTCCCTCATGTACGCCAGATTTAGCATTGTTTTCTCCAAAAAGTTAGTTTTATAACTCAGGCAATTTATCATAACCAAAAAAGGTAATTTTTCCCAAGAAATTTCATCTTCATATTTGCTAACTCACTGTGTGACCAGGAGGAAGTCCTTTAACCTTACATTCTCAGTCTCTTTAACTAGAAAATGTGGGGATTGAATTAGCTAGATCTTCTAAAGGTCCTGTGAACTTTCGCAGTATGTGTTTCTACGGCAGTGGCTGGAGTTTGAGCTAAGTGCACTCTTGTAGTGACAGAGCCTCTGTCAAGCAGAGTGAGTTGCCTTTGGGACCCCTCCTGAACCCCCTCAATACCACCACTAGCCCCCCTGCCTTCGGTGGACAGGGCAGAGGCAGAACTGGATGACAGGCAGCAAGATGGGGAGGAAGCCCCAGGGGGCAGACAGAATGGGTGCGAGATGGCCCTCCCATCCCGGGAGCAGGGAGAGGTAAGACACCCCCCCCCCCCCCCCCCCCCCCCCCCCCGCTTCCTTCCTCAGCACCAGCTCAGGACCTTGGACTGGAGGCTCCCTAATGCAGACCCTGGTCTGCTCTGAAACACCTCCCAGGCTCTCAGGCAGTACGGCGGCTGCCTCTCAGAGAGGCAGTTGGATTGGGGCGGGCGGCCCTGAGGGCAGCTACCCTTTCTACCCTGGAGCTCCTGGGTACCTGCAAAGGTCTTCGCCTTCTTTTCTTCTCGATATCGCCTAGGCCTGCAGGGAAGGCAACTCTAGGAATGATGCTCAGGGAGCTTATGGCACTTGTTAAACTTGCATACAATGCTATCTTTGTAGCTCTTCTTAACACGCACACTTTGTCTGTATGTTGCCTTTGTGCATTTTTGTTGCAGGGTGTTATTGCTGTCATCTAGTCTGTCTTTATATATATTTTTAGATTTATTTAAACATTTTATTTGTAGGAAATGTATAACCAGTGAGAGTAAAAGGAACTATCAACTGACACAAGGTTGTAAATGTTAATAATACCAAATCTACCAAGGCACTGAAAGAAATTAAAACAAAAAACAATCCTCCAAGCTTGCTCCTATCGAAGCATTTCCATTAAACTATCAAATGAATCAAAACACTGGTTCCTGTGCAAACACTTCACCCAGCTATAGCAAGGGAGGCCTTACCTTTCTTCTTTCATATTTTAATTTCAGATTTCTTTGCTTCAAGTTTATCAGAATTTTTGATATCTGATGTGAGATTTTATCTGATTTCTTTGCCTTAAATTTATCAGGATTTTCCCCTTTCTTAAAACCAAGAAGCTAGCCAGCAACCTGCCTTTTAGTTTTGAGTGTATTAGGAAATAGCAATAATTTCCAAAGTAATTATGCCAAGTTATTCTTCATATTTTGAGCCAGAGTGCTAATGTAAGATTCTGAAACAGCCTTCATGTTTTGAAGTTAAACAGGTTTTAACTTTCCTATTGTGTAAGACAAGATCTGGAATTTTGTCCTCTCTCTTTCAGCCATTTCTAATTTCCCCATCCTTTTAGCTCACTAGCCTTAACTGATGTTTACCTTTACCTTGAATAACTCACTCAATGACAAAGTTGACTTTCCCAGCCAAACATCTTGATGCAGCTTCATAAAGCCTCTGATTAATGTGCTCATCAACATTATAGTAAATACAGAAGGTACAAGCACAGCCTACACTCAGTCACTTCAAGCTTATGTCTCAAGTTGATGAGAACCAACAAGCTGACATCAAAAGTATTAGATTCTTTCTATTAAAAGTTTCTTGCTGTTACTACAAATAAAATTTCATCTTTCCAGAGAAGAATTTCCAGAGCATCCGACCAAGTTTATCCATCTAAGTCTTGAAAGTATGAATGAGCTTCACTTGTCTAAATCTCTATTCTAAAACGTGCTCATCTCATAACAGTTATTTTTCTTAATCGAATGGTAGTGAAATGGGATGGAAATCCCTGCTGCCACATGACAAATTTCACTTCTTAAATACATAGCTGCTCCATATAAGGAAAATGGAAAGTGGTGCTAACCAACTCCTCAGAGCCGTCAGGTGGGTGGAGAAAGCCATGAGATCATTATCACTGTCTTTTCCACAGCAGGAGAAGCATTTCATCATAGTCACTACCACTCAGTATTTATAAAAACTTTAATATCTTTATTAGTTTGAATTTTAGATACTTCTACTTGACCAGAGAAAATTTCTTCCAAGATACTATCTTATCTGTACAATCACTTGTCAAGTTTGATTGATTGTTTTGCTTTCCACAGAAATATTAAAAATGTAATCAGCAGTAGGAACTTAGTGTGTGGAGGATCTTCTATGATTAAACGACTCCAATGAAAATCAAGAAACATAAATATGACATAGGTCTGATCTGTGTCATACCATTTGTTCTTTAATTTAGATACAGCGGTATAGTCCGTCTCTGGCTACTTCAACACCTGAACAGAGAACCCACTTTAAAACTTCGCTTAGCAGTAACATTGTCTTCTCTTCAATAAAGTGGGGTCCTTTGGTGATACGGCAATAAATTCTATGGTATTCTACAAATAGCTCTAAGTGTAACTGATCGACAGACATTCATGGTGTGCGTGTGTATAACTTAATCCAAAAGGAAAAAAATGCCCCTGCCAGAAGAAGTAAGAATCAGAGGCAGTGGTAAGCAGGCAGGTGAAGCCCCTTACTCTCCGAGACCTGGCAGCTAACCCTCAGCGCAGTAGAACCTGGAGGATGTCACTGTTTATCTGACACAGTTTATCCTATTTGATCTGAGACAGTTTATCCACTGTCTCAGTTCCTTTCAAATTAAGAGGTGAAATTAGATGTCTGATCCTTTCCAACTTTAAAAGTCTGTGAGCTAATAAAGTCATGCCAGATATCTGCATGTTTCAGAGAGTCAGGCATGTTTCCTTAATCATTACATTTAAAGGGGAACAAAAATGTTTGTTTCAGAACAAATTTCAAAGATAACTTACTAAACATAAAATAATTTTGTATACAAACTTTAAATAACGGGAAGAAATGATATAAAATGAAATGTCTCATAAAAAAATTAATCTTACTGTGGGAAAATAAAGCAAGGATAAAGGAAGAAGAGATGAAGGGCAGAATTATCAGTCCTCTTCACGTGTGAAAGCAGAATACACAACTACTAGGTCTGCTTCTGTGACGCTACACTCTCAAAGCGCATATTCCTCTTATTCTCGACTCCCTGTCCTGTGACTTACTGTTATGTATGAGCAGGTGTCTCTGCAGAGAAAACGGGGTCCGGAACAGAGCCTTACACTCCTCACACTGGAATGGTCTCTCTTCAGAGTGGGTCTGCAGAGGAAAGGAACTGGGTGTCAGGAGGATCTAGAAGCAACTAGCCATTACCATAACTGGAGCTTGGACTCATGACGTCAGATGAAAGAAGGGAAGGTAGACAATATCTTGTTTCCTCCAGTGACATTCTTTCACCATAAAATCATAAACACAAATATGCTCTGTTCACAGGAGAAAAACAACTGTACTTTTATATTCTCACAGTAATTATAAATATGATAAACAGAAAAGGAAATTGTTCCTATAATCTCACAATGCTAATGTGAATACACACTGAGATTTCTCAGGCTCAACTCTGCAGAGTAAAATGATGTGTAATTTCTCTAAAGACAAGCTCCTTTCTCACTGGTCAGTCTTTCACTAGGCTGGGAGAACATTTTCAACACAGACAAAGGACACTGGTAAGAGGGAGACTCTTTCCACGTTTTCCCACAACTTCACTGAGTAACTTCAAATAATTTTCAGTCCTAGGTGCTTTTCCCCTAAATTAAAGAACATTTACTCATATTATAACTAACACTAGGTAACATTCATTAAATATTTATTTGGTGTCAAATGCTATGCTAAACACTTTATATGAATTATTTCACTTAATTCTAAGAGTAATATTGTCCCCATTTTATAGATGAGAAAACTAAGGCTCAGAAAGTTTCAATAACTTGCTAGAAGTCAAACAACATAAATGCAGCAAGTACTATCGAATACATGACAAACAAAGATAGATTGATCAACAAAAAACAACAGAAAACCCCTTGCTACATTTAAAACAAATGGACGAAAAACATTAAGCTTATTCCCTTCACCTGTTTTCCATTATACGTCAGTATTAACCCATTTGGCACTAATCAGTGAGTAAAATCCTATTCTACTATGGATGGCAAGACAACAATGCTCACAACCACTAAAATACCAAAAATTGAACTGTGTTCTCTTATTACAATACAACAAATTATATAATAGATGAGTTTCTATGAAACATGTGGTATAAAAATAAAGGGAATAGTTTAAAGGAAAATCACTTTATTCACAGCGTACTGATTTACACATTTTCTTAGTCTAATGGACATTCTAATACTCAAGATATAAGCATTGCCTGTTAACATAACGTTGCTGAGAAAGGGACTCTTGTGCCTGCTTTCGGTTGCGAAAAAGAAAGAGAATGGATGGGGGAACAAATGTGTAAAAATCAGGATAAACTACAGATATTCAAATAAGCTATCTAGCCTCAGAGATAAAAATAATAGCAAGGAATAAATGATCAAAAAATAGAAAAACGAGTGGATTTCTTTCATTACCTAAAATATATGAACATTTAGTACAGGAAAATATGGCATTTCAATTTGGTAGGAGAACAGTGGGATGGTCAGTAAATGATTTCGAGGCAGCTGCATAGACATTCAGGAAAAAATTAGGTTGAGGCTATTCCTCACTCCTTACAATAAGATAAATCCCATTTCAATTCAGGTGTTTTTTCAAGCACGAAGAATAAAACTCTAAATATACCAGAGGAAAATATGAGTGAGTTTTCAAATAATTTTTGAGTAAGGAAAGGCTTTCTAAGCATGGCAGTAACCCAGAAATTCAGATGAGAGAAAGAATTAAATTAAAAACTGCAGGGCAAAAATGTTTGGTGACAAATAAAGAAAATATTTGCAACATAAAACAAGAGTTTAATATTGCTAATATAAAGAGTTTGAGTACATCAATAAGAAAAGAAAATGGGCAAAAGGACCCTCCTCTAAGTAGCTCTCTTAAAATTTCATTATTTATTTTGTGCCAAGTCTATGCTATGCACTTGAAGCCGCCAAGTGTCAGTTCAATTTTAGATGCTGGGGATAGAGCAATGGAAAAAAATTAAAAAAGGACAAAGTCCCTCCATCACAGAGCTCTACTAGCAGGGAGAGAAGGACAATTCACAAGTGGTAAAATACAAGACACATGCTGTGGAGAAAAATAAAGCAGGGAAAGAGAATAGCAACTTTTACAAAGAACGCGGTAGCAATTTTAAACAAGTCAAGGACATTCTACCAGAGAAGGTGACATTTGAGAGAAGACGTGATGGAAGTGAGGCAACAAGGGTGGGTCTCTTTCTGGGTGGTCTAGGCAGGAAACACCATGGTAACCAGCGCGGCTGGAGCCGAGTGGAAGAGGCAGAGAAGTGGCGAGATGAGGTCACAGAAATGGGAGAACTCTGGGGAGAGAAGCAAATCATGCAGGGCCTGTAGGCCACTGCACGAATTTTGTCATTTACTGGGAGAGATGTAAAATCTCTAATGGGTTTGAGCAGATGAGCGGCATGATTCACCCGACATTTAAGAGGATGCTAGGGTGGCAGCGCAGAGAAGAGTATGCAGCGGGACAAGGGAAAGCAGAAAAACCAGAGAAGCAATAGCAACCAGCCAAGGAAGACATGACTGAGGCCTATACCAGGGCAGTCGTCACAGATGTGGAGAAGGAGCAGGCTTCCAGATACAGCACTGGAGGGAGCAGGCCTGCAGAGGGACGCGGATGCAGCATGCAAAGAGAAAGGAGGAAGCAAGCAAGCCTCCAAGGTTGTAACCTGAGCAATGGTGGGATGGATTAGCCATCAACTAATACACAAAAGAGCAGGTAGGAAACAAGTTTGGATGAAAGATAATCGGTTCGATTTTTGGATGAGTTTAAATGACTATTAAAAGGTGCAAGTAGCCAGGTGAGTATTTTGAGTCTGGATTATAGGATATAAAATTTGCAGATGTGAGATCATATGTGGCATTGATATTTAAAGCCATGAAGACAATGAAAGAATGAAAAATCAACAACAAAATACTATCTGTGGTCTATCAGATTGGCAAAGGTGAAGAAAACAGATATTGTTCAGTGTTAACTAAAGGGTAAGAACAGGCAATCTCATATCCTGTCATCAGAAATGTCATTTTTCTGAGTGGCAGTGTGGCTCTATGTACCAAAACAACAAATGTGCATACCTGTTGACTAACCCATTCCCTTTACAGAAACATATCTGACAAATTCTTACACAAACAAAAATTTATTTTAAAGAGGAAAACTCCTAAATGCACATTAATAGACAGAAAGATGGTTAACTAAATTAAAGTGTATGTTACATATTTATCTTCCTTGATAGGAAAAATCCTCCATAACATATTTTGAGTGTCAAAAGCAGAATGTAAAACGTTATATATAGAATACCATTAATGCCACATACATATACCCATATAGAATGGGGTCTAGGAAGTTGTTCCACAAAACGCTGAGAAGGGTTTTCATAATAAAGTGGAGAGTGGTATTTGACAGAATTTTTGCTGTCTTTTTTTTTTTTGAGGAAGATTAGCCCTGAGCTAACATCTGCCGCCAATCCTCCTCTTTTTGCTGAGGAAGACTGGCCCTCAGCTAACATCCGTGCCCATCTTCCTCTACTTTATATGTGGGACTCCTGCCACAGCATGGCTTGACAAGCAGTGAATAGGTCCGCACCCGGGATCCGAACCGGCGAACCCCAGGTCACCGAAGCAGAACATGCAAACTTAATCACTGCCCCACCAGACTGGCCCCTTGCTCTCTTTTATATACCTTCCTTTGATGGTGGATTTTCTACACTGAGTAGATAATATTATTATACAAAGAAAGAACCTCTGTCATTTGTAGAGCATCCAGGTTGGAACACAGGGTTGCTTTAGTCTTCCAAAAATATTATATCCCACCCTAACCTATGCTTTCTCTTTTTCCAAATCTAGGACAAAACAACTTGTGGATACGGCTTAGTAGCTTGACTATGAAAGAACTTGGGAGAACTTAACACCTTACACATATGTCAACCAAACCAAAGCCACCACATCTAGACACAGGCCTGAAGTCCACAGCATTATTTCTAGCATCAAGCTGTTAGCACAGAGCCAGGTGGATAAATACTGAGCTGTGACGGCAGGACTTGTGAAACTCTCAGCAGAGAACCCACGCAGTGAACCCACAGAGAGTCTGAGACGCCAGCTCGGTTAAGTCAGGTGGGAGTAAAACGCTTGCATGTTGTGGATAGAGGACTTCTGTCTCCCAGATATATTTTATAAGTGCCAGATAAAATTAAGCTTTTTTAAAGGTGACTTAGCCTTCAATTTATCATCTCTAAAAGGTGCCAAATATTTCACTGACTTATTAACTGCATTATCCTCGAGCTGTAGAATACACCCCAGTTAAATGCCAAGTCCCTGATGACACCAACATCTGCCGACATAACAAATGAACTAGTCCTACGAAATGTATCTTTTTATGCACCAAATCTTTTTATGCACTAAGTCTGATTACTGTTGCAGATGTAGAAAATAGGTAAGAAAATTTGTTACACTATTTATAACACTTAATGAAATGCTTCAAAAATACTTCAGAAGGCTTTTAGCATAATTTTTATACAATAATTACCAAATTAGCACATTTCTAGGCACATAAACCAAATGTTAATTTCATGAGAGCCAAATAAAATTTTCACCAGGGCCATTCACAATTAAAAATGATAACCTTGACTATCAGTAATATATATTGCTTCATAATAACAGTATTGCTGGAAAGAGTATTTCTTCCTGGGGTCATGTGCAAAGCAAGAAAACCATCCTAAAATTCAAGGGTCATAACTAGAGATAAAATAAATTTGGAGAAAATATTCCAGAGATAGATGTGGTGGAACTATTCTTTTTTTAAAAAAAGAGTTTTATTATTAAAGTCTCAAGTCTGCATAACATAAGCATATTTCTGTCCCATTGGGTCATATAATAAACCTAAAGCTGCATAAAATGTGTGTCATCTGGCTGTTTACAAGGCCTATGGATCACTATCAGCTTAACAACTGGCTTCCTTAAAAGGCCTTCTCAGAAAAACGAGTGGAAACTGGAGAGATATCAAAGAAATCAGCTCAGTACAGGAAAAGGTAGCTCATTCCACACAGAGAAGTTGAGATTTTAGAATTTCGGTGATGTTCTTGCAGAACGATAGCCTTGCAGAGGCAAGCCCAGCCTTTCCATTGCTTGAAAGCCACACCTCCATTAGCGCAAAGCCATAACCCCATCGAGCCAATGACTGAAGACCCACAACCGTAAGTATACCCTGATCAGGGTGAAGGGAATTTGCTAAGAGAAGGAATAATCATGGACATTCAGAAGTCTTCCTTCAAAGGAAGCAATTAGCTTCCCACTCAGAGGGAGCTTTCCCCTCTACCACACTGCTAAAAGATGGCCTCTCATATTTCTAACCAAGGATGCTTCTAACAAACACTGCTTCGAACACATGACCTTTAAGGCCAGCTGACTGACCATTAATTTAAAAGTTCTGCCTCTATGATGGCCCTTGCTCTGTAGGGCAATGAAGCTCTATGAATACATGGAAACAGCAACCACATCCCTTCACAAACTGTCCAGATAACAGACACTTGTAGCTTCACTCACAAAGGCACAGCTTTCAGATGCAACACAGGAACCATAAAGCAGAATCTTCTGCAGAAAAGTAGGCGTCCTAACTTTTATTACTCATGTGTAACAACTCATAGCAACTATACTAGCTCCTGTAGTGGATAACTTGTTTGCTAGGCAAAATGGCTAAACAAATTGGAAATTTTGTATTGACCTTTAGCACCTAATTAAGTTTTAGAAACAGAAATCACTCCTTCAAAATTTCACTATACATTGTCATAATTACAAGGAAAGATAATACTACCTTCCAAGGAAATCTAAATGTTAAAAGAGCAAAAGTGACGCCAAAATTAAAAAAGTGTAATAAAAACACATAGGTCACATAATCAAAAAACCAAAAGAATAATTAATTTATTTAAAACAACCACCTTTGGTCATGCTGCATGATGAAGATCAGTCTGACTCTCAATGGTTTTTTTCTACTTTCCTTGCATATGCTCATTTTTCAGTTTCCAGACTGGCCATTAATGAATAATGATGGCAGAAAAAGTTGATTTTCTTTTTCCACATGACTCTTGGAGATTGTTTCAGACATTTCCACAGAACCATACGAAACACACACTAGGATCATAACACAGTGAGAAGCACATTTGTCTAAGACAGAAGGATTCAGCATGCTTTCCACTTTGGAAATTACAGGCATCATTGTTTCTATCCTTCCCAAGACATCACTATTACTTTCATATGATTTATGGCTGAAATTATGAGAGATGGTGCAAAGATCCTGTGCCAAATTCCCATATGGCATACAACATAAGCCAAACTGTGAAAAACTTGTAAATGTGGGTAGATCAGTTTCATCAAAGAAAGGAGCAAGACGGTTCCAGAGACTGAGCAGGAAACTAGCCAGATAATTTTTATAGTCATATATTTCCACAGCAGCAGTAACAAATGTGGTCCTGCCCCTGAACCTATAATGCTTCAGTTAAACACAAGGGCAGTCAGCAAGAAATTAGGAAGAGACGATGTGGCACGCTATCAATCAACCCTGTTTATTCTCTGGTAAATGTGCCCTTTTTTTTCCTTCTTTGACTGAAGCTGAAATTGATATCATAACTTTTTAAATGATTTCAAAAGAAATAAAATGATGTCTTTGAAAAGTCCCAATAAATACTGAAATAAATATAACTCCAATGGAATATTGAAAGTGAAAAAATAAGTAACAAGTTATTTTAAAAGATATTATACATGTGTTACTTAATAGGATGCTAATATATATCAACTGAAAATCTCTAAGTAAATATTTATCACATCACAAATACATTTTAACACACATTTCTAAGATGATGAATATCTTTGGGGAAATTTTCTGAATTTCATTCAAACATTATTTATTATCTATACTAACTAGACAAGATCAAACTCACATATTCTGAAACAAAAACTCGAGTAAAGGTAAAGTGTAGAAAATGAAAACAAAATCAACAGGAAGCTAAGAGACTCTAACTTGAAAGGAGTCCTGTTGGACAGGAGGGAGGGGAAGTTAGGGAGGTCATGCTGAGCAAAGGCAGAAGTCCAGATGTTTTAGGAACAGCTAATGCAGAGGACAGTAGGATAAAAAGCTGGAAAAGCAAGTGGAGGTCATGGTGTAGACAAGTCTGAATGACAGGGTAAGGTGTATATACTATAACTTACAAGGCATTGAATAATCTATTCATAATACTAGAGTACAAGAGTGATAGATCAGAGTTGTGTGTTGGGGAGATCTATCTGATAGATTGATGGATTGTAGTGGGAAGTGATAAGTAACAAGAAGGCTAATTAGATGGATATTGAAGTGATGAAGATGAGCAACGGCCAGGAAGTTGGAACAGTAAAGGAGTGGATGATTGTGAAGGTGATGAGACAATGTAGAGGGTAGATTCTTTAAGAATTGATTTCTAACTTTAAAAAGAGGCTAAGAGTAAATAAAGAAAGAGACAGAGATAATTATATGCTTTTGTCATTAACAGAAATAGGAAACTCCAAAAGAGAGGTTATCTGAGGCAAAAAGAATGAACTAGTCATCTTGGGACATGTTCAATTCATTAAGTCAAAAAGATGCCCAGTTATGTATCAAACAAGCAGTGATAAATGTGGGTCTGAAGCTTGGGATTAAAAAAATAGATCATTTGGAATTCATCAGTATAGAGCTGACAGCAGAAGTCACAGAGGTATTGACACAGAGAACAGAGAAGGGGTCCACAGCTAGAGCATCCAGGATAAACCCCTGGGGGAGGGGAGACCAAACAAGCGTCCAGAGAACTTAGCAGAAGACCTAGCAGAGTAGACCACAACGATAGCAAAGAGGAAGAGGATTTTAAAAAGGTAACATGGACAAGGGTGTCAAACTCTATAGAAAGAAGGAAGCGAATAAAGACTTTGCAATTAGTACAACATTAGAAACACTGGATGACACTTTGCATGTGAGAACAGTTTCAATAGAGAACGGAAGACAGAAACAAGGCCACAAGGGGTTATGGCCTGAGTGAGGGGTCAGCAGCTGAAAGCAAGATCTTCTCTAATTACTCCACATGTAGAGACAGCATGCCTCAGATATACAAAAACTTCTTTAAAAGATAAACATGGAAATCATTTCAACAAATCAGAAAAAAATAAAATAACAATATTAATAAGCTATTACCTTCTTGTGATTCTTGTAAACATTTCTGTGGGCAAATCCCTTTCCACAAAGCTTGCATTTGTAAGGTTTATCTTCACTGTGTATTACTTTGTGGGCACCCACTTGATCAAGCCTCTTGAAAGACTTATTACAAATCTCACAATTATAGGGTCGTTTTTCTGTGGAAAATGAGTGGAGACAATCTCATATCTACACAAAGGTAAAGGATAAAAAGGGAAACAGCCTTACCTTATATTACTTCTTATGGATACGTCAACTAAAACATGAGCCAAACAACTGAAAGAGAATCTACTGCCCAACCCATCTCGGTAAGACATGAGCCTATTCACAAAAGAAATGTGAGCTGTTTCTTCTATAGACCCACTTTGTAAACTAAATGCATAAAGTAGCTTAGATACAAAGATGAAGTTTAAATTCAAGGAAGAAATCCTACTTCCAGATGAAAAATCTTCTGATAGATGTGGGTTTAAAACAGGGTTACAACTCTGAATGCTGACAGGCCTGACAGCGATGGAGTTGAACGACAAATCTGCCTCCTGCCCAGCCAAGTAGAGCCATCTGGGCAGAGCTTCTGAGTCTCAGCAGAAACCACACACTTAGATGGTTGTGTAAGATCTATATTTATACCATATTCATGTAATTTTGACAACCAGATAAAAAAATATAGTTTGTTTCAAACAAAGTATATCTGAAGGCCACCAGTTTTTGATCTTGTATTTTCATTTGTTAAAATCTCTGTATACGTCTCCAAACAAAGTGGCTATTCAAAACCTTCCTGACTTCAATGGCCTCCAAATTATAGATATCCTAAACTCTAGAAAGACACTTCATAAAGGAAAAATTATTTTCAGAGCAGTTTTTCTTAAAAAAAAAAAATCTGTATAACAGAACTGTTACTCAAACTTGCTTCAAATAAAACTATGGCTTTAATAATTTATATTCTCAAAATGTAGGGGGTGACCCTTTGGCATAGTGCTTAAGTTTGCATGCTCTGCTTTCACAGCCCAGAGTTCATGGGTTCTGAGCCCGGGCGCAAACCTACACACCGCTCATCAAGCCACACTGTGGCAGCATCCCACATACAAAGTAGAGGAAGACTGGCACAGATGTTAGCTTAGCCACAATCTTCCTCAGCAAAAAGAGGAAGATTGGCAACAGATGTTAGCTCAGGGCCAATCTTCCTCACCAAAAATATTAAAAAATTTAAAAAAATTTATGTACTCAAAAGGTATTTATAAATTTCTCACTAACGTTTATTAGTACCTTAGTCAGAATGTAAAAGTATCTAGAAATGTAGGAACTATAACTGTTGAGTCTCTCCTAAACATCAGACACTATACTCGCACAGTAAATGTTCTCATTTAAGCTTCACAGCAATTTTGAAAGGCAAGAACCAGTATCCCATTCACAAATCCCATTTCACAAATGAAGAATACAGAAACTGAGGCTTAAGGAGGAGCAGGTAACCAATTAAATGGTGACTTAGAAGATCTTCAAGATATTTAGTCCAACCTTTATAAAAACATTGAGCTCTAGAGAAATTAAGTAAACGTGTTCAAAATCACATGGCTGGTTAATGGCCGAGCTGGAACTAACAGTCAGGTCTCCTGATGACCACTCTCAGAGCTCCCGAAAATGACAAAGTGGATCTTTTGTAGTGATTTCAATATAAATGAAAAAACTATCTATTTTACCTGAGTGCGTGATCATATGACGTTTTAGCTGATTAGCTGAAATAAATTTCTTCATACATTCTTGACAATCAAATATCTCATGAATCTGCAAAAGGTTTAAAAGAGTTAAATCAACTGTTAAGGCCAAATAAATTGTATGGAGCTCAAGCAAAAGCATAAACATGTGGGTAGTTGCTATGCAATATTCAAACTAAGTATTATAATTCAACCCTAATTTGTTTATGCTATCCTATATAAATTAAAAATGCAATGAACATAAGTTACCTAGTAAAAACATATCATTAAAAGAAAATAAGATTGCACACTATCTAAATATGTAATACAGCTGAATTATTTAGTGCATATTTGATTTACACTCTCTGTAAGAAATTATACCCAGTATATATTAACTCTTTCAACAAATTTGTCATGCATAAATTTAACTTGGAAATATGTAACCTGCAAGTAATAAAATTCCCTTTACAGTAAACAGTATTTTAAACTTAAATGTATGTAGTACAGAACAAAACATTAACTACCATGAAAGACAAGAAGATACATGATTCTAAAAAACATTTAGCTCACAGTAAAACTCTCGCATGATATGTGGAGGACCACAATAAATAGAAACGATCAAAATGCATAATAAGTAGGGGGTGGGGCATAACCTTAGCAAACAATTGGCTAATATAAATATTACAATTGAACATTAAGTTTAGTTCTTTCCTTCTCAGATACTAAATCAGAGAAGTTGGATAGGTGGTACGAAAAGGATATCCTCAGTTTATTACCAGAAACAAGACACAGAGTTCTAAGAGGAGTATATCGCATGAAAGTTTGTATTAAAATGTTAAGCATCCCAATGAACAAGAGCATCACACTGTTTTGCTGAAGATTCAAAAATGGTTTTGGTGAAGTCACGTTTTTGTTTCAACCTCATTAAAGGTAGAGCTCACATACTAAACCCCAGACAAGAAAAGCCATTCTGCAGGAAGCCCAGACCCCACGGTTAGCCCTGCAGAGCCACTCCAGAGTAAGGACACCGAGGGATCAAGGCAGAAGGCCCTAAACTGGTACAGCAAAGGAGAAGGGGTGGAAGACTGGGCTGTCCCGTTACATGGTTCCCTTGATCTAAGTGGCCATGGAAGAACTCAAAGCAGGGGGGGTGAGGAGGGGAACAAAAGCTGGGGCAAGGCGAACAGATCCCGGGTCTGCAGTCTATGCCAACCACACAGCAGGTCTGCAGCTGCCCACTGCCTTCTGCGCCTGTCAGAGCTGACCCTTGGTGACTGAGTAAACTTTTCCCTGTGAAAAGAGGGAAGGCAGGGAAACCAGGCAGCAGCAGAAAGACATCATTCCACTGGAGTCTGACTTGTACCCCTGCTTACATGCAGTGGCGTCTAATTTTGATCGGGGCTATATGGAGTCCGGAGAGTTCTACAGCCCCCAGAAAGCAGTGTGGGATCTGCACAAGTACCGAATAGTACCGAAGAAAACCTTTCAGCCTGAGACATTTTAAAGGCAGTCTCTTCAATCATCAAAGACCCTTACAGTAGCTTCGGTTGAACATCTATGTTTAAGGAGCAGTGACATAATGTGCAATGTTTATTTAAAGATAGCAAGAACAGTTATATTCTTAAACTCTGTTTCTGTAACACGTAACTTTTATAATAACGAGATACTCTAAAAAAGATGATACGCCTTCTGAGCCATACATAAATGAAAACATACTTAGTTCATTTTCATTTTAATGTTAAATGTTTATTAGTTTATAAAATTTTTAAAGTTATTAGTCCACAAATAAAATGGCAATTGTTAAATAACATACTGCAAAATAATACTCATATCTGTTCACTTCTTAACTCTCATGAATTCTGAAACATGAAACATTTTTAAAGGTTGAATTGAATTGACATTTCCCAAATTATAAATAGGGCATTTATTGTACATGAAACTATTTCTTCACTGACTATTTTATTTATAGCGGAAAATTCAGACCAAAGCTATTTTCAAAACTCCTAAAAAGGCTTAATGAACTAATCAGATTTAAAGTGAAATGACAGGTAATGCTATTTGTTTATGCCAAATGCTAAGTAAAGCACATTTTGTAAAATGTCTAGCTTTCCAAATTGATATGGAAGATAATAATTTACAATTTGAAGTCTCAAATAAAGTAATTTTCAAGAAGGATCATAATATATCTTATTGTAATATAGGATAGTATATAATAATGTAAAACACTCTACTAGACTATAATGTAATTTGGCATATTCATAAAGCACCATCTACTGGCAAGGTGAAATACTGCAACCAAACTCTATTAGACATTTGCCATAGAGTCAAAAATGGAGTCAGTAGTAGGGGCCAGCCCAGTGGCATAGTGGTTAAGTTTGTGTGCGCTCCACTTTGGCAGCCCAGGGTTCACGGGTTTGGATCCCGGGTGAGGAGCTACACACCATTCATCAAGACATGCTGCGGTGGCATCCCACACACAAAATAGAAGACTGGCAAAGATTTAGCTCAGGGACAATCTTCCTCAGCCAAAAAAAAAAAAAAAATGGAGTCAGTTAAAAGCTGGCTATGGATTGGATTCAGAAAGGCTAAGTTAGAGGATCTACACTATAACATAGGGAGTGCTGCATTGGGCTAACATGTTACTAACATTCTGTAGAGACAACCTAGGTGCTGTGTTCCATCACCACCAAGCAGGATTTACATGTGCCGAGATATTGCTTGGGAAAAAAGTTCTTATAAAGAAAACAAAAGGAAAAGAGGACAATCTCAGAAACATGCCCCATGACAAACTTTGCTAAAACACTCTATTTGGTAAAATCTCAAATATGGTAAGATATCTTAAATTTCAACCTCTTAACATTTAAATAGGTCAGGGAAATAAACCAGAGAATTATAAAACAGGATATCTAGAAAATATCTATTCTACTGGACTTAGTCTTTTTGTCTCAGATTAGGGTTCTGCTTCGGAAGCCATAGAGTGATGGGAAGAGAGAAAGAGACCTAAAAGAAGCATCTGTCTGGAGTTCCGTGCAAAATTTCTTTTACAAGTAGTTTCCATGCTGCCTTCTGCAGCACAGACACTGCCACTGGAAGGACGCAAAAGAAGGTTAGCATGGCAGGGAAACCAGAAAAAAAAAAAGGAGTTTCATGGCACTTAGAGAAGAAATTTAAAAAAACACTGATCAGGTCAATGTCACGTTTCATAAATGAGAAACCAGAGGTCCCATGTTACATGGAGCGTTAATCACAAAAGGAGAAGACATCTACTGTTCAGACTCTCAGTCCAGTGCATGTTCCATTATTTCCCCCTAAGGATCAAAGTCACTCAACATATAGGACATAACCTCAGGCATCTTAACAATTTAACTATCCGATACGTTATACATTAAACCCGCAGTGCATGGTTGGAGCTACTGGATTGAATATCACATGAATTTTCAGGGCTGTGAAGCTACTCTGGAATACATTTATATACAAATAAAGAGACAAAATTTATTTTACAAACCTCAACAAAAGTACCATCACTAGTACCATTTCCCCTCTTTTTTGGTATTAAATCACTAAAAAGAAAATATTATGTGCTCCTAAATATTCTGAACAAAACAATATATGAAATTAGGAAATAATCACTTATATCTTTGTTGAAATAATATAATATGAATTTTTTTGGACTCTGCCATGATACAAACAAAAATCTAAATTCTTTTTAATTCTATTCCACTACAAATTGTATTAACTAGCTGATAATGTTGTTAGGGTTAATAACTGCCATTTATAGTTCAGACTAATTTTTCACATTAAAATCATCTTAGCAAGTTTTATACTTATTACAAAATGTATTAAATTTATTTTCTCCCAAAATAATCATTTGTGTCTCCTGAAAACAGTTTGACATACTCTTACATTATTCTTAGCTCTTCAAAATAATGGAGTTCTTCTCTTTGTTTTGCCAGACTTAACTATAACATATATCCATTTTAACAGCTAAATGCCACTGCAGAGCTTATTACAAATATACTAAAATTTATGGTTTCCTCAAATATATGGTATTTCCTAAGCAAACAGCAACTGATAAAGCCTAAAACCAGGGTGAGATGTTATAGTGAAGGACTCGGTTAGATATGACACTTTCCAATGGAGAAATATTTCTAGTAATTCTGAATAAGCAATTCAAAATATTCTTTCACAAGAGTTTACTTTTCTGCATATCAGCCTTGCGTATTACAATATATTAGTATTTAAATTAATGACAAAGTTCTCTCTTTATGATATGAAAAAATCAACTATAAGTTTACATGGCAGACACTATAAATGACTAAAGGATCATATGTTATGCACTGATGAGCATTAATCTTTATCCTACTGACCTTTCTATGTTCCTGTAGGCTTGATGTTGAAGAACACTTTTTATTGCACACTGAACATATGAGCTTTTTCTTAGGATCTCCTAAAATAGAAACAAAATACCATCATGTCTCAAATGAGGATATTAAGAGGAACATCAGATACAGTGTTTCTAAGGTGATATATAATTTCTAAACAGGTATTTATTTCATCTTCGTAATTTAGAGTTCTAAAATTTTCAGTTCAATGAACTCAGGAAAAGAATGCTATATTTTGAACCCTCTCTTTTTAAATTTGAGAAATATTCAGCTTGATATAACACTTCTCCATGTATAAAGGCCTTTCACCTTTCCGTGTACTAATTTAGTGTTAAAAGAGAAAACCACACTTCCACAAAAAATTCAAATCAAAATTAAAAGTAAGCAAATGTGTTTATAAAAGCAAAAACTGGATTTCTTAATTCATAAGCTGATTTTGCTACTTCCTTTAAATTTTAACAGAATATTTGATTTAATCAGCTGAGTTTTTTAAGGTGGAATTCATAGATTATTCTTTCCAGTACTAGACTCTTGCAAAATCTATGAGCATATGCTTTATCACATTAACATTAAAAATGGAAAATGGAAAAAAAGTGAAATCAAGTACAATAAAACATTATATTGGATTCATAGCATTAAACAAATCAAAACAAAGCCAGATTTGGTCGGCTTACTTAGTGATTACATTTATAGTAGTTCATTTCGTTTTTTAAATTTCACAGCGGTTACAGAATGAAAGACTCAATAAAAACATTTTTTTCAAATGTGATGTCACAACACTATCATCTGCATTACCATAAATAACCACAGAATGGTTTTTTCAACTTTGAATTGACCGATTTCAAACATACAGAAAGTAAACAAGCAGTATAATCAGCCCCCGCATCCCTGCTACCTGGCCCCAGCAATCATTAATCCATGGCTATTCCACCCACTTCCCCACTTATCTATTTGTTTGAAGCAAATCCAAAACAAGTCAGAAACAATAAAAACGATTTGATCTTATTTTAGGACTGTGTTTATGAAAGAAACACTTTTAGAAAAAGGAAAACAGAAATTTTCATCATATTATTTAAGATATTTATTTTATTAATGCACTTTTTTAACATGCTAAATATTATACCCAAGAAAATTTTTCTTGGTGATTGACAAGTAAATAGCTACCAGAGGAGAAAATTCTCCCAAGCAAAGTGAACATCTGACGACAGCAAGTATTCGGTCACCAATTTCCTATACATATCTATTATAGATGAAGAGCCACAGAAAGAGAATATTCCGTCTTTTCCAGCTCCCACTGGCTGGGATGTCCCGCCTTCAATCCATAATCCTTTATCATCCTAGCTTATCCCGCAGACCTGCTGCTTCTTGAGACCAGACCCTCTCCTTTGCCCCCAGGTAGGTCAGAGCCTGAGAGAGAGAAGACAGAGAGATTTCCCCACCACCCCTCTCACTTCATCCCCGCCCCCCTGCCACTGCTCCTTCAGCGGCATCACAGGCAATACACCAAACCCTTCAACCTTTTCTCTCCTCACGTCTTCTATTCTTTATCCTAGAACTGGGATCCTATCTCCTTTGAGAAGAAATGAGAGAAAAGTTTAAGACTGTTTGCCTGAGAACACAGACAAATGTAATCTGCCATCAATACGAAAACTCTTGGTCAGCATCCACAGAATCTAAGCAAGAGAGAAAGATGGAAGTAGGTTAAGAAAGTTAACCACTGCAGTCTCTGTTTCCTCCTGGGTAACTATGAAGGTTCTCGCCACCCTACCAGCTTCCCTAGGTTCAAGGACAACAGCACCAACAAAGCCATAAACAGACTTTATACCATTTTAGTTTTCTTACATTCAGGTAAGTCTGATATTTGACTTGCAGATTCAACTTTCAAAAATATTCAGGAACACATTACTTACAAAGGTAGGAGATGCATGAGAAATTAATACAACTGTACTGGATACGTAAGCCCTTAAGCATAACTGTTGAGTTCAGCACAATGTGGGTTAACTATGCTTCTAGGGCCTGCTCTGAGAACCTACCCACCACATGTTACAGTTTGTATGGAAAAATGTGATCCAAATTTAAAAGTTCATCTTCTCTCTTCTCAGCATCTTCAATTCATATCACCTAACAAGGAACATTTGTCATCATCAGTGGTAAAAACTGCAAGATCTTCTCTTTCCCTGAATACTTCCGCCTTTCTACAGAAAAGGATTCTACAACCATACGTGTGAACACTGCTGTTCTCACTCTTCTGAACATGAAATATTCTCTCCCTAAAAGTCTGTGTAGCTCACAGGGGGAAGGGGAGAAGCAAGAGAGAAGCTATGAATGAGTGACAGACTGTGTACCAATCCCGGCAAAAGGTATGTAGGGTTGACCTCTGGCTGAAATAAAGGAAGTTTCACATTTTATATGATCCACAACATAGAAAAATCAAAAACTTCCTTTCATAAATTATTTCCTAGAAAATCACCATGAATTTCCGGAATCAGCAATATTATAATATCTAAGGCCAATTACAAGAAGCCTCAAAGTCATGATACTTAAGCACAGCCTGAAGACCACATGCCCAATAAGAAGAAAGCAAGTTTCCAGAGTTTCAGTGTGCATCTGGTTTTTCACTTAGTTCAGCAAAGTTGACTTTAAAAAATGACATGAAAGATTTGTTATAATACATTGCAGACAAAGATGGAGAAAATTAAGAACAGTATTTTAAACATAATGGCTCTTCGTAAAAATCAAAACAAAACAAAACTATGAAGACAGGTCTATCAGAAAGTTATGCTTGCCTTTTGCAACCATAGGGAGGCCTAAGTATAACGAATTCAGAAAAATGAGATCTTCCCTAAATCAGCCATTTATTCTTCAAAAGGAAAGAAAGAATCAGAACCTTGCAAAGTCCTAGTAATGCACACCATCTTGAGGCTGTATCTCGCAGGCCATACTTCCTGCCATGCAGAGCTTTCATATCCAGCTCACACTTAATGTGCAGCCCAAACCAATGGTACAAAGTTGGAGCCAGCAGTCATCTCATACCAGCCTCTATAGCTTTACCATAAAGGAGATGCTTTCTGGACAATGAGAGAACAGGATGCGGAAGCTGAGTACCGATTATCCTTTACTCCTGAATGTGAGAATAAACAAGATGGGAGAAAAGGAATCCACTTTCCTCATATCCAGAGACACATTTCCACCACCTCCCAGAATCCAAGGGCAAAAGTAAACACATGAGAAGAGTACACGCAGAGGAGTTCCAGGAACCTCGGCCTCTCTTATGGAGAAGACATGGAGGAGGCAAGAAGTTAACTCTGACAATACAGCCATCTGTTCAACTCAGCGCAGTAGACCGAATCCCGGAACGAAAATAGATTTACCATGTGCTAAGCAGACGAAATCTAAGTGACGGTCAAAATTTGTTTTATTGTTTAGCTATCCATTAGAGGGAATTCAAATAGTATCTGTTTTATTAATCTAAACATGTTCAATTCTCGTGTCAAAATGCAGTCAGGAATTTTCCCAAATATAGGAGAAATATCAGCATTTAAAAAAATAGAATTTTATGGTAAAAATATTAAGGTAGGAGGACATCAGTTAATAGTTTTAAAATACAGCCACTAAAAGAGAAATGTCATATGCTGAAACATTAAGATTATTAGTTAAAAATATTAATTCTTAACGCACCTGACTACCAAACACAACTAAGCCCAGCTCAGGTTTCCAGTTATGATTAATTCAGAGAGAGCAAAAATGACGAACACTGCTGAAATCAACGTGAAAAAGAAATAACGTCCAGTGAAAGAAAAGACCCACTGCCAGAGCTCCACATCTGGGTGAGATACAACGGAAAAGCAAGCTCTCTCCTCAAGAGTGAGAATTAAAACCAGATCATTCAGCCTGAGAAAAGGAAGCTCCTTTAAAAACGCCTCCCCGTGCCTTCTCACCAGTGTGGACGTTTTCCTGGTGTCTTCTCAGGGCATCCTTGCTCTTCAGCCTCTTTCCACAACTGTCGGCTTTGCACACGAACCTGGCATCGCCACGGCAAGTCTCCCGGTGCTGCTCAAAACTACAAGACAAGCAGGAAAGGGGAAGAGGGAGAAGAAATGGTGAAGACACACCTACGGAATGCTGCCCTCACGACAGCGTTTGCCCTGCATGCCCCCTAGTAGCGTGTCAGCGTCATTTCATGCATGACCTAGGCAGGTAGGAAGGAAAGCAGTTCAATTCTGTAGCCATGTGAGACACTAAGGCACTAAGAAGCATGAAAGCATGCACGCCAAAAATGACCCAGAGCTGCATAACAGCCATCGGATGACTCAGACACAAAACCTCGATGCTGAACTGAAGGGAGAATTGCAAACAGGGCACTGAAAACTTCGTGAAGAATCCTTCAGACTGCCTTTTGCTGTGCACTGAAGAACACTGAAGGGAAATGGAGAAAAAGAAAAAGGAAACAAGAACTGGAAGTCTAAGACAAAAACTTAGGAAAATACCTTTACTTTCAATAGAGTCATGGTCATGATCTTTTCATTCTGTCTTTTGTTCTTTTAATTTTTTAGTAATACCGAATTTAATTCTAAGACTCAGCTCAGCAAAAGTATCTTTTGCATGAAATAACTAATCCTAAATTGAATAAAAGTTGATCAGAATGAGATTTTAAAGTCCATTCATTAAAAAGTACATAGCCTCAGGGCTGACTAGGTGGTGTAGTGGTTAAGTTCCCTGGCTCCACTTCAGTGGCCCAGGGTTCATGGGTTCGGATCTCAGGTGTGGACTTACACACCTCTCATCAAGCCATGCTGTGGCGGCATGCCACATACAAAATAGAGGAAGATTGGCACAGATGTTAACTCAGGGACAATCTTCCTCAAGCAAAAAGAGGAGGATTGGCAACAGATGTTAGCTCAGGGCCCATCTTCCTCACCAAAAGAAAAAAAGTACATAGCCTTTTCTTGTTTTTCTTTTTAAAGAGCCTATAACTGAATTTCCAAATGTTAAATCTCTTGCTATCATAAAAGTTTTAATTTTTAGGTTTAAGTTTTGAACACAAATGTTTCATCTCATATTTCATAAGCAAAAGTGGATGCATATAAAATAGGGAAAGAATCTTAATATGAAATGTAGCATATTTCAGAATCTAACTTAATGAATAAGAAAATGAAACATTAAACCTACGTTAAAAATGTTTTGCTTATATGCAAGATGACATTTTGTTAAAAATAAAAATTTTAAATACATGTATCTACTTTCTTACTTTCCATAATTCATGATACTGTAAAATACTTAAGTAAAAGAATAATTTTATATGTTATTAATACAAATAGTTAAGATAATAAAGGGTGCAGAGCAATGTGCAGGGTCATTTAATTCATCTTATCCTCACAGCCTGTACCCATCCATCTTTAAATTAGTCCTCCAAGGTTGCTGTGAAATAAACAGTGCTTCCCAAAATGTCCCTGTTGTTCTTTATAATCTGAACTCTCTCCCTTCTTAAATTTTTCCTTTACTGCTTTCAGAGGGGATATTGAATGCAGACAACTGAAACTTGATCTGTCACCTCAAAGCACCAGCTAAATCATGCATATTTGAATTTCAGATTAGGAAACCACTGAGCTTGATATTTGACAGCAAGTTATTAAATGGACAAAGACTGATTAGCATAAATAATGTTTACTTGTTAAGTTTCATCACCAGAATGTTTCAAAAATCAACATACTATACTAAGAAAAGATCAGTTAACGACAATGACAACACGGCGTGATTAATCTCTTCCTCCCTCCCTCTCTCTCCATCACACACACACACAGGTTAGAAACTGGAGGACAAAACAAATGGAAGAGGTAAGCAACGTGTTAGCTTATCATTTTAAAGATAGTCGTTAATGTACGCACTGTCTCTGCAAAGCCTGCTTAACTGGAAATTTCTTCCCACAGTTCTTGCACTTAAATTCTTTCTCCTCTGTGGGTTTCTGGTGCAATGTCTGAAGATGCTCAGCAAGAATTTCCTCACTGGTAAAACTCGATTCACACTGGGGACAGGCATAGTCCTCTTTACAGCCAAAATGATCTGCACATTTATAAGGAAACAGATTTTAAGACAAAAATTAAGAGCCAAAGACTGCTCAGTTTTGCCCTCACTTTAAAATCAAAAGTAATTGTGTTTAATGATATCAGATTAGTAAATTCTTATCTCCATAAATATTAATAGCATTGTCCATGAAAAATAATAGGCTGTGTTACTAGAAATACATTATTTTTTAAATCATTTCACTTGTGTTTCACCAAATTAATACAAAATCAAAGTCAATTTTTAATTTCCTCTGTAATGTTAACTTTTCACATCAAAGAGTTATTACAAATGTTGAATTGGAAAGCAAAGGCTTTTCCTGAAATGGGTCATCTTGAGTTCACTTTTAGCTGCACGAAGAGAAAAATCCAACCGAGGTGAAGTATGTGGAATTACCAAGGGGAATCTCACATGTATGTGAAGAAAGCCCACGGTCATAACAAGAGCAGGTGCCGTGGGGTTCCCCTGTCTCACTGGCTTGCCAGTACCATATGGACTGTCACAGCTCCACCCAAATTTCTCAAAGCGCAGTATTTAAATTACATATTTTGTCTAATTATCAAATGAGATTAGATTTAGGAAATGTAGAACATAAAAATCACCAATAACCCCATAATGAAGAGATAGCCGCCGTAATATACTTCCAAGTCTGACTCGTCTTATCTGCAGTCATATTTTATGCACATCTAAGCATAGCTACATTTATGATCATACTTCTTATGCAATTTTGTGTCTTACTCTTTTTTTCCTTTTAACATTTTCTCAAGTCAATTTTTTTTTTGTAAGGAACATTCACCCTGAGCTAACATCTGCTGCCAATCCTCCTCTTTCTTTGCTTGAGGAAGATTAGCCCTGAGCTAACATCTGTGCCAATCCTCCTCTACTTTGTATGTGGGACGTCCTCACAGCACAGCTGATGAGTAGAGTAGGTCCACATTGGGATCCAAACCAGCAAACCTGCACTGCCGAAGCAGAGCACACAGAACTTTTTAAGAACGCAGCCACTGGGCTGGCCTCCAAATTTTTTTTTTAAACTTAAGGTACCATAACTTATTTGACTAAACTGTCCATTGCCAGACATTTGGGTGGATTTTTTTGTTTCTTTTGCTGGTCATTTGGTTGTTTTTGTTTTGGGGTTTTTGTTGTTTGGGGGGGGGTTTCTTTCATAAACAAAACTGAATTCTAAAATAAAAATACCAACAATGTAAGTACCTGATTCGTATGTTTTAAAAATCTGTTTAAGTTTCCGTTGATTCTTTTTACAAAAATAATAGAAATTGCTACTTTGTTAACTAAACAAAAATCAGGGCAGTAATAGGTAAATAGGAGACTTTCTAAGTTAAAATAGTGGACATAATAACAACATGTCCCGGGGAAGTTGAGAAAAACAAATACCAAAAACCCCCTACAGAATAATACGGAAATAATTCCTACCACCCAAAATCTGATGTTCCAAACAGCATTACTCATATTTGAAAGACGGAACAGACAGCCTGTCCTCATTTTCCCCTTAAATAATCCAAATAAAATAAAGAAACAGAAGCACAAGCTCACAATGCTGGGAATGCTCTTACTGTCTCAGCCAATGACACACAGTTAGAATAGAAAATTCATATGAAAGACATTACTGCCAGAGCAACTAAAGAAACGAGCGTCACTTCTGAAGTGGCTTTGCGAAACAAAATGGAAAGATACTCTATAGTAAGTATCAGCCTATTACAAAATGTGAATACTTACAACATCACTCATACTTCCCTGAAACCCCATCAGGAGTAAAACACAACATAACAGAAACCAGGCCCAATAATAATTGATTCTTCTCCAGCAGATGACAAATAAGTGACAGATACCTCCTGGGTTGAAGGACTGATTTAAGCAGGTCTGACCTACAGTCATCACAAGTATTTGGTCACCCAACTAGAACAACTAGCAATCCTGCAGGCCTCAGTGATAAGAATGGAAAGAGAGTTCCAGAAGCTCCCGATTCTCAAAGGACCTCACACAACAGCAAGGCCCAGGAATAAACCCGCAGGACCAGCAGGCCCTCTGCACACCTCTGACTGGCCTTTCCCCACGTGCAGACAAGAAAGTCAGTCTCAGAGTCAGGGACTTTCCCAGTTACAAGACTGACGAGCGACAGTTAGGGCTAGAGCACAAAAGCCCTCACTCCTAGCCATGCCAGTGCACCAGACCAACAAGAGCCAGGAGCTGCCCTGACCCTGGCCGTCCTACAGGGCACACCCATCACCCACGCCCAGCACTCTCCTCCTCCTGAAAGAAAGAACAGGCACACAGCCGGATACCCTCTGAGAGCAGTTTTGACAAAAACTAACTTTATTTTGAGAATATCCTATTGTAATGCAACGGTAATTCAACCACAGTTCAAACTACATTTCTCCTACAACTCTCATTCTCTCCATCACCAATTGGAGGGAATACCTTTTCTGCCAGCTGTTGACTGTCCTTTAGAATGTTTAACTTCCCCTTCTTTGATCATTGTCATAATTTGCTGCTCTTCCTCGTCAGCCTCCATGTCGCTGTCCAGGTAGCCAATCAGAAGCTCTGTATCTGTTTCTATATCTTCAATTGCCAAATAGAAAATGTTTTCTCCTTCCTGAGACAAAATTAAAAAAAAAAAAAGCTGAACCACTCATTTGTTACTGATAGTAATTAAGAAATCATTTCAAGACACATCGAGTACCATGTGCCCATAAAAACTTATTATTATGTTTCTTATATCTCCAATTGATCTGGACACTGAAAAGTGACAATATCAATCAACTAGCAAATAAAATGCAAATATATACTATATAGAGACAGTGACATTCACACATATTAAATGAAATAAGGATAATTATTTAAATTTTTAAAAGTGAATCTTGCACCATTAATTGGCCTTAGGCAGTAACACCTTGTGGAGTCCCATAAATGCAGGTGAAGCTTGTTAAGTAATGGTGTCATTCCACACCTAGACAGAGAGCAATGATTTCGTTATGATTAATATTAAATGCAAAACTGGAAGACAAAAAACTTCCAAGTTACAACACAAACCAGAGGAACTGCAAACGAACCCTGAAAGAATTTCCAAAGAACCAGACCAAAAATAGAGAAAACCCTAGCCCCTCTGGGAGGTTCAAAACATTCACTAAGTCATCCTGTGCACCTCACCTCTAAATCCCACTAAAATGACAGAATAAAGAAAAAAGAAAACACGGTCCACCACCAACATACCGAATGTTTAAAGAAAATTCTAGAAGACAGAAATTAGACAGGGTTGAAATGACAGATAACTAATGCAGAAGAAATCTCAACCCATAACGGATACAGAGAGGAATGTTGCAAAGAACGTTCTTCCCAAGGAAACCCCAGAGAAACTTCACACTTGGAATCAACGGGGAGAAAAAGGCCCTCTGGGCCTGGGGCCAATCACCAGGGGAGCCAGAACTGGGGCTGCTCTGCTGGCCGTCCCCAAGAGAAACACCCAGAATTGCTGTCATTTACAGAGTTGAAGATTTGTTCTGGGACGGCTCCTACTTTGGCTGCTGAGGATAAAGAGAAGCAAAGCACAGCCTGAATTTATTGAACCTTCGTGGTGGGCAAGGGGAAGAAAGGATGGGGACAATAAGCTTCACCAGGAGGGAAACTCAGTAAAGCACAGAACACAGAACAAAGCCTTCTCTCCCTTGGCAGTAACATCACAGCATTACGTTAAGGAGGAGGACACAGAACTGGAGGAGGAGGAAGGCTGAGAGAGGAGAAGGGAGAGTGGAGGAAGGGAGTGTGTAATGAACATATATGGAGGGATACACAAGCAGAACCCCCACGAAAAATTGGAAAACTGTGCAACAAGCTTGATACAGTTATCATTTTGAGGCTGGGAGAGGGGTAGTCTATATTCAATATTGTTTTACTTTAGGGTTGCCTTTTTTTTTTTTACAATAAACAGATTACTTTGTAATTTTAAAAACAATATATATTAGAAAATTCCATGGAAAAGACAGAAATGATGACTGTATTCTTCAAATACTATGCAAGGGAGGCTCGATTCAAAAGTTCAAAGCACTGGAGCAAATCTAACAATTAGCTACAGTTAATTAAAGAAGTTTCTATAATATGTAGAGCATTCTTGGAAGTTTTTGAATTTCATACCCCCAGAAACATAAAAAGTTATTTCTAATTAAGAACACTGAATTAACGTCTATACAAATGTTATTCCTAGTGCAACAAAAACAAAGAAAAATATAACACTCAGCAAAAGAGACGTCTCTTTAAATTAACTCAGAAGTGGTACTTTCCAGGGTTTGGAAACCACTTGCTAAGGTTACCCAAAACAACAAAGGACTCATCTAACGAAGACTTCCGAATCCCATCGTAAATCTTAATGCTTATCTGATCAATATCCAAGAAAGTTAATTGAAATGTCTTTCTAGTATATTAGTCATTAATTTTGTGATGGCCTTCACAGCATCAAGAAAAGATAATAATTTTTAATTTTAAACCACAGTAACATTAACTTAAACTGCAATCATAAGACACAGCATGCCTATTTAGGGGCTCTGTAATAAAAGAAAATTTTAATATACCAGTTAAAACTTTAATTTAATAAAAGTAATGGCAGCATTACAGGCTCCAAGGATCATGTTCTATCTGCATGTCAAATATGTGATAAGAGGAAAGTTATTACAGGCATTCCTCCAATCTATTTATTTAATGGAGAGATCTAGATATCTTTCTACGTATCATTCCTACCACAGCCCAAACCAAGCATCTCTTCCTTTTCATTTGCTACCACAATAGTCTTAAGAAGTATCCTCTTCCACTGCTTCCTTGCCAAGACTTCACTCATTTAGTCACAACAACTCTCCTTACAAACCTCAGATTGTCAGGACCTACCAAATTCCTAGTCTCTCCAGCTCTGTGGGGTGATTTTCCCCATTTGTAGGCTCATCCCAGGCCCAGTCTCCTGCTCTTTGACAAGAAGGATCTACAGAGTGTTGACCCAACACTCTGGGACTCAGCATCAAGCCCCTGTTGTCATTAGCCTGGCTGTGACCTTGTGCTCCAGCTTTGAGAACGGTTTTAATATTCTGATCCTGAAACCTACTTCTTATTACAGCTATCACTTCCAGTCACTTGGTTTGTATCTTGCTCCCCTGGACACGCTTACTCCCCAACAGACTCACTCGTTGTATTTACATTTCAGGGATTAGCTGCCTTTCTGGGACTCAGCCTGGCCTCGGGGCTGGGGTCCTGTTCATCGTTCCTGTCGCCAGGTCCTGGCGATGAACTTGCTGAAAACACTTTAGCTGAAAGAAAGTGTTCAATGTCACGTCTGTTCAAAAGCAAATATTCCTCAGCCATTGGTGTTCCTGGTATTGGTAATCGGGATACAACATAGAGCAAGCAATTTTACAACTGTTATTCATCTTTTGCATTACTGTCCATTGTTCTAATTTTTTTGTGTTTTTTAGTATTATTTCACTTTGCTTTATTTTATTTATGTGTCATTTTCAGCTAATTATTTCTACTGTAAACTGTTTGTAATATCAAAAAGTTGCAACAGTCTAAATGCCAAACAATGTAAGTTGAAAAAAATTAAAGGTCTAACAATTCGTTTTAAAAGATTTATCAAATGTCATCTTTATAGAAAAACACTATATATATACACACACACACCCACACAACACAAAAGTGTTGATATAGCTTGTTTCTAAGTAGAGGGAATTGCAAGTATTTTGCATAGTTGTCTTCGGCTAGTCTATGTTACAATTTTTCTAGAATTAACATGCATTACTACTTGTGCAGTAAAAGAGAACAATAAACAATAAATAAAGCGTGTTTCCTGATACCAGGAAGAGGTATGGTATGGCACCTAAGAGCACAGGCTTTGGGACTCCCAGGGACCACGTATCACTCACAGCATAACACATACTCATTAAAGTTGCTCAGTATTTTACAGACAATGAATAGTAAAAGAATACAAAACTGCTTGTGTCTACAGAAGAAAAGCAATTAGTAGTAGAAAGTTTACTGATATTTTCCTTTATTCATGTACAGCTGGGAGGCTATGACAATAATCTAGGTCATAGAGAGTGGTGACTTGGGAGGATTATAGTAGGAGTAGTGGAGGTGGTGAGCAGGAAGCAGATGCTGAACATGCTTTGAAGGGAAAGCAGATGCCATTTCCTGACGGGCTGTATATGGAGCTGGAAGAAGGAGAAGTCCAAGGATGAGTCCAAGGTGATGAAGTTTTCTCTCAGGCATTCACAGATGTCAGTGTACTAAATAATAATTCTTCTTAAGGATTCAAAATAAAACACCAACTACAAATTTGTGCTTTGAATCTGGATCTTCTCTGTGTGTATAAATATATTTGCACATGGTCCTTCACTCAGGTACCCAAGAATATCCATCAATTCAACCATTTTTTTTACAGTTAATTACTATTCTTTAATAAATCTGCGAAGTAAGAGTCATTCATATTCCCCAACCAAAAAAAAAGTTATTTTAAATCATAAACTACTTGCAAACATTTCCTTCAGACAGCCAATGCATTGTTAAGAAAGTAGAACTCTGATCTGTTTCTTTGAATGAAGCTGAAAAAAACAGTAGTGGCGTAGATTTTATTAGATTCATCATTTTGGTAACATCACATATTATGGAATTCAAATTTACACACACAAGAGCTCTTCTGAATATTCTGACTGTCAGGGTTTTCAAAACAAACTTATGTAAGAAAGAGAAATAAAACTGTAAAAAAAAAAAAAAGCAAGAATCTGACTGTGACGATTCAACAGGAAAGTCAGAGGTAGTGTCATGGGGTACGGCCACTACAGAGCATTCTCTTGGGGCTCCACCAAAATTCTTATGCACCAAAATAATCATTTCTAAATTCATAAAATATAGCAGGGTAGCCATATGAATATAGTTGTATTCATCTGTCATGAATTTGGAATGGTTAACTTTATGTAAAAATTGTCTTAAAAGAAATAGTATCAATATCTCATCCCACACTAGTAACCTCTTCTTAGCCTACCAGGGTATCTTAGTACACTAGTTGGGAAGTTGCATCATGGGAATCAGTCCCTAGGCAATGGAATCCCAGGCCCTGGGCCAGAGCAAGAACCCAGGCCTAGGCAGGAACACGAGGACGCAGCCAGGACAGTGGGCTTTAGAACCAGACTAGGAACTGATACTACTCTGTCACCTTCTGTCTATGTGGGTGTCTTCCTTACCCCTATGGGCCCCAATTTCCTCATCCATAAAGCAGAAAAAATAATAGACTTATTTATACCTTAGACTTCACTGTTAATTTCTGATAAGTGGCTAAGAGCACTTAGAAAAAATAACAATAGCTTACATTTATATAGCACTTTGCAGTTTTCTAATGCTTTTCATGTACTTTATTTCATCAGATCATCAGAGTAACCTTGTAAGGTAGGATGGAAATGTCAAGTACATTGCACAGATAGCCTTTGCTTTGGAGTCAGACTTGAATTTGGATCCCAGTATACAACTTATTAGCTAGATATCCTTAGGAAAGGTTATCTTAATGTAGTCTCATCTATAAAATGGGATTAGTAGTAAGTGTCTACCTCAAAGAGCTGTTTTGAGGATTAAGTACTAAAGAATACAGCAAGTATGCCTGGTAGACAGCAGGCACATAGGAAATGGTTAGCATCAGGGTCCACCTCCAACAAGAACTCCTCCAACCTTGACATATGGGAAACGTGAGGCTCAGAGGTGATAAATAAAGTGTAAAGATCACATAGTAAATCCCA
Source organism: Equus przewalskii (assembly GCF_037783145.1). NCBI lineage: Eukaryota > Metazoa > Chordata > Mammalia > Perissodactyla > Equidae > Equus > Equus przewalskii. Next base: position 107,083,085 of record NC_091832.1, on the reverse strand, counting down.
GAGACAGGTGAGAACTAAAAGAAGAGGCATGGCAGGGTCAAGGAAGAAGTAGAATTAGTTAATCTATGCAGCTACAGTTTCAACTTTCCTGGATAAAATATTTTCCAAATGAGCCTGAAATAACCAAATGTATTGGGTTAGTATATTTAAGGCTCAAGGGAATTTGGCCTCATATAGTTTTTTACTCTTTCTGTTTACTTTTCAATGACTCACAAAATAATTTTCTCTTTTTGATCAGGCACCGGGCTTTGAACTTATTATTTACTTTGTTGCCTCAATTTCATGTACAGGAGAAACTTATATTCATTGACTATCGACATCTGATATTACTATATTCCTGGAGTAGCTACGTAGATGTAGTATACAATAGGAAGAACACAATTAGCAGTCAAAAGACAGCTCTTCTGGCTTTGGCTTTCCCACTCTTGGGCACTGTCACCTCTGGGGAGTCTCACTGTCTCTAGAACTATTTTTTTCATCTGTAAAATAGGAGAGTTGGGCTTTATTATCTAATCCCTTCCAAAGCTAGACCCAATCACAAGTGATACACTCATCTTCACGAGCCTTGTCAATGAGCCTAAAGGGAAAAGTAGGATACAGGCTAATTCAATCATTGCTCTCCCCCTCAGACCCCACCCTACTAAAAGGAAAGTTGGTATGGAATTAAGAAAAACTTTTAACTAGGATGTCAATGGAAAGCCAGAATATACAACCTTGTAAGGGTTGGGGGTTGGGGCCTTCTCTGAAATTACACAGACTAATGTAAGCTGTCATTTGATAAGATTCTATCAATGTGATTCCTTCTGCATTGTGACAATAGTTAGGACCAAATGAACTCACGATGTTTTTCAGTCTAATTCTTTCTGATTCTATCATTATCTCAAAACATTTACTCCTGCACATTGAGGAGACGTTTATCTACTGTTTTAAATTCCCCATCTCCCTTCGACATCCAGCATTACTCACAAACCTCAACTTTCTCTGACAATTTGCCCACCGTCCCTCCTCAAGTACCATGCCTCACTAGGATAGATTTCATAAACTCCTGCATTTGAGGTTTAGTTCTGTTACTTCAAAACAGCAAAAGTAACTGTCTCCTGTTTTTCAGGGAAATACTAATCCCCACTGTGTGTAAATAACTATAACTCCAGAAGGGGTCATGGGCGATTTGGTATTTCAGCTGTGTCTGTGTGTTACTTAACCTGGTTTTTGTTTACTTGTTGGCAGGCTGTTGTCCACATGTGGACAATAAGAGAAACCATGATTGTGAAATTGGCAAAGACACAATTCATTGTACCGAAAAGGTAGTAAGTTGTGAAAATCCAGACTATCCAGCTAAAATGACTAATGAATACTCATCACAAAAAGAAATCATCTTCAAAATAATTCTTGGGCTTACAGATTTAAACAATCTCTACTAGTGTGGGGGCAAAAAGTCTGAACTCCTACTCAATAATCAATAGAAGTAGATGATTGATGAATGTTGAGGAGAAAAGAAAAGAAAAGAAAATAGTAAGATTTTCATATTGGATATCTTCTCACTTAACTCTTCTTTACTAAAACTCAGTCTAAACCTGTATATCAATATCATTTCTAAAGAGCTCAACATACAAAGCTGATAAACATCAGGGAAAATATCATTGCCACAGTAAAATTCACAAAATATACCTATTAATATTAATCTAACAATAAACCAAAAACCTCCACAATGAAACATGACTAACAGATCATAGCATTCCAATTTCTTCACTCCATTCTCAGTGGGAGGAATGGACCAAGCTGCCATGTGGCTCAGAGTGCTGCCTGTGGAGGGCGTGTTCTGGGAACAGGTCTGACAAGGTGACTTGCACTGACCCGTGAAATGTGATTAGAAGCAAAGTGGACCACATCCAAGTGAAAGCTTTCAGTCATCACAGGTCTGGGCCACTGCTCTTTCCTCTCTGCCAGGAAAAGGCATGTCCCTCGTAAGGCCTGGTCCTTCAGACACCATGTGGAAGTGAGCTGTGGAAAGAGTCACAGTCTCCAGCAGCACGTATTTGTGTGAACGAGAAATAAACCTTCGTTGCTAACAACCACTAAGAGTTTAGGGTTATTTGTCAGAGCAGTCCTCTTTGCAAAAGTTAACTGATACAGTAACTTATGAAAAATAATATTTTTTAAAATTGCTTTCTTTGAGAGTAAGAATAAAACATCTCAAAATCAGGGAAAATAATGTAAGGTAGAAAAATGGCAGATGTATTTAAAATAATGAATAGTGCAGGATGAGCTAATTTCATGTATAGAGTGCATTAATCAGGTCCTACAAGAAAAATGAAGTTTCAGACAAATGCCAATAAAACTGTCCCTTTTCTAATCACAGCTCATCATCAGCCACACGGCAAGGAAACAGTTTAATATGATTCCTAAGAATGAAATACTACATTAAACAAAAAATGAAGTCTATAAATAAAGACTATCAATTACAAATCACTAACATACATACGTATCTTTCTCTGAGGAGATCGAGCAAAGACAATCATATCTAAAGCATTTTATGAAACAAATCTGACACCATGGAGAAAAGAGTCCACAGAAAAGTTGAGAAGAATAAAAAGGAAAGATGCTACATAGAAAGGAAGTGATGTGATCCTGGGAAGCAGTGGCTCTTGATGGAAAAAATAAACAAAAACAAAAATCATACTTAACCTTTTTGATTTAAAGATATCAATATTGACAGACCAAGAAATTTTAGTAGCTTTTTTATACACAAGTGATTAGAGGGCAGATTGTGTCCCCATAGCGTATCTCCTCTATTTTACATCAGACGCTCTTTGAACTGACCTCCACTTATTATTCCCAGACCTACCTGCCACTCTGCACACCCTAAACTCTGCTGAACGATGCCTAAGGCAGAGTCTTCCCAGTGAGGAGCCTGCACACCTCTGTCCTCACCACTTGACTTGCATGCTTGTGCCCCAAGAGTCAGTTGTGTTTGTTCCTGCATGTTTATGCCACTAGTACAAGTTATCGTAATTATGTAACTTCACTAAGTATTCCATAAACCAAAGATATATGAGTAAGAAAAATTTAATTGTTTCTAAGAAAATCAAAGAGAAGTCTGTAAAAAAAAACTGTCAAGTTACACAAGACAAAGTAATTATAAAAGATGTGGGAAATCATAAATCTGGAAGGATTCTGCACTCGGCTTGCTTTGCAAGAGTCTCTACTTTAAAAATAGCAAAATTGGATACTATATGGAGTGGTTATGAAAACATATGGTAGCAAACTCTAGTGAGAGAACCTAAACTCAGAACCAAGAAGGCTTTGGCCATAGATCAAAAAGTTGGTGACTAAATGTATATTTGATAAAACAAGTTAAAATAAAATGGTTGAAGCATCAATTCTATGCTCTCCTACTAGGACAAACTTTTTCTATTAACTGCTAAGTCTGGTCCATATCATATCAGGAAAGAGTTTCAACCAAATTATTATATGAGCAAGTCTGAGCAATAAGTCCCCACACATTTCCCTAACCATCTATGATGCCCCCGTCAGAGTGTTCACCATCCGATCTGTATTCATTTAGCTGAATCCCCAACTGGGCTGTACCTTCCATAGGGGAAGGGAGTACATCCCCAAATTATATATAAATTATCATTCCTAAAATACTTATTATTCTGACTTGCATAAGAATTACCTAAACACAGGTCTCTCTTTTCCCATCCCCCTGTTTCCCCAAAGATTGTGATCTCCCTGAGGGCAGGCACTACATCATATTCATCTTTGTCTAAATCTCAACACCTGGATCTGAACTGAACACACATCGCTCATTGAAAGTTATCAACAAAGGATCTGCTGAATTGGATTAATAAAACAGCAAAGGAAAGAGTGTCATTCAGGAAAGTGGAACTCGCTCCAAAAAGGGTTGCAGAATCAATTTCCCAGTGCCAGCAAATTCTTAAGAAATCAAAAGTTAGTCAATAGTTGGAAGTATTCTAACCCACTGGAAATCTGAGAACAGGGAAGACAAGCAGATGTGGACCAGCATGAGGCCAAGCATACCTCACTTGATATTGTTGTTGTTGTTAGTGCTGTGGAATCGATCTGACTCTTAGCGCCCCTGTGTACAGCAGAGCGGAACCCTGCCCGGTCTTTTTGCACCATCCTCTCACCTTCTGGTCTTCTGTCAGACAATGCTCCACTGCTCTTCACAGGGTTGTCATGGCCAACTTTTTCAGAAGTGGGTGGCCAGGTCCTTCTTCCTAGTCTGTCTAGTCTTGAAGCTCTGCTGAAACCTGTCCACCATGGGTGACCCTGCTGGTATTTGAAAGACTGGTGGCATAGCTTTCAGCATCACAGAAACACACAGCTGCCACAGTATGACAACCGACAGACGGGTGGTGTGGGTTCCTGACCAGGAAAGGAACTCAAGCCAGGGTGGTGAGAATGCTGAATCTTAACCGGCAGAACCCCAGGGCTGGCTTCACCTGATATACTGAAAGTTAATTGAAAACCTATGAGAAAAACTGAATATTCATTCAACCCACTTACTGCAGCACATGATGTGCACAGCACTGCAGAATACCCACATTCACAAGAATACTCACATGGTCCTGCAGGATTTTACATGCTCTCGGTGGAAATAGAACAAATTGGTTAAATGACAATAAAGAGCAAAAGGGCCAAGATAGTTGCACCGAGAGTATCAGCTGTAGAATTTTTGGAGGCATTTTCACAACAGCATTTGAAATTCACTCTGAACCTTGTAAACTGGATACGTTTTGGACAAGAGAAGATCAGGAGGGAATGGGTTCATTAAAGTAGAGAAAACAACTCAGCAGGATCAGGGCACTGCAAGGGACAGATCTGTGCCATGGAAGGAGGCAAAACCAGCTGAAACGTTGGCAATCAACAGGAACATTGTGGAAAATCAGACTGAAAAAGCAGCTCCAACATGTGGAGGGACTGAAAAGTCAGGCGGAGATTAAACGTGCCCTGTGGACTGCCGCATTTGAGGAAGATTATAACCACATCAGGCCGATGTGACAGGAAAAAAGATGGAAAGCAGAAACCAATAAGAAATGCTGTTCATTTGATGAATGTGACAGTTAATTTTGTGTCAACTTGATTGGACCACAGGGTGCAGATACGTGGTCAAACACCACTCTGGGTGTTCTGGGAGGGTGTTTTGGGATGAGATTTCCATACGAATCGGTAGACTGAGTAAAGCAGATTGCTCTCCACAGTGTGGGTGGGCCTCATCCAGTTGGGTGAAGGCCTGAACAGAACAAAAGGCTGACCCTCCCCCAAGTAAGAGAGAATCCCTCCTGCCTGACGGCTTTCAAACCGGGATACTGGGTTTTTTCTGCCTCTGGACTCAGCTCAAACATCCATCGGCTCTTCCCATGTGTCAGGCCTGAGGGCCTTTACACTCGAACCACACCATCAGCTCTCCCGGGTCTCTAGCTTGCTGATGCATCCTGCACATCTGGGGCCTTGTCAGCATCCACAATCACATGAGCCAACTCCTTATAATAAATCTCTTTCTGTGCACACACACACACACACACACACACCTTATTGGTTCTGTTTCTTTGGACAATCCTGATAATACAATCAAACTTGAAATTTAAGAGGTTAGTTATATTGCTACGATAGAATCTATCTGAAAAAAAACTAAGTGCATTTGAAATAACTTCTGGTGGAAGAAAACATATTAACCTATGGGGCTGGCCCCGTGGCCGAGTGGTTAAGTTCGCGCGCTCTGCTGCAGGCAGCCCAGTGTTTCATTGGTTCGAATCCTGGGCGCGGACATGGCACTGCTCATCAGACCACGCTGAGGCAGCGTCCCACATGCCACAACTAGAAGAACCCACAACGAAGAATATACAGCTATGTACTGGGGGGCTTTGGGGAGAAAAAGGAAATAATAAAATCTTTAAAAAAAAAAAACATATTAACCTAGGCAAAAATGTAACATCAAATAACCTATAGATAATTTCAGAGGAATAATCCTTCACTATCAATAATTTTTAATTCTGCATTAGTTTTCATTTTAACTAAGATGGAAATACTTCTAAGAGACATAAGTAAATCATTTGAAAAAGAAAATTTTGTGCACTTATGTGCCAAGAGCTATACCAGGACTAAGTATAACATAGTGAAATAAAATAGATACAGTACCTACCCTCCAAGAAGTCACAGACTAGGAGTGGAGACGCCATTAATCAACCACTAAAGAAATGAAAAATAACTTGATGACTGCAAGGGCAGAGAGGAGCATGGTGCTAGTGGAGTATATAACAGACAGAGCTGACCTGGTCTAGGGTTCAAGGACGGCTTCCTGGTAATGTGACAACTGAGCTCAGACTGGAAGGACATGAATAGGAGGAACCTAGCAAAGGGAAAATGGTGTGTGTACATACACATGTGCCTGCACATGCATGCATATTTGATAAGAGTAGTTCAAACAGAAGGAACGCACACATATAATAAAGAGTATAAGCTGTAAAAAAGAATGAAAAAGAGTGGCTAAGACGGAAGGTGGTTTCAGAGAAGTCAAAGGAAGAGAGAGTTTCAAGATGGGGATATTTGTCAACACCTCATGTTACTGAGAAGATGTAGTAAAAGGAGGTCCAAAAAGCCTCAAGTGCGTTAGTAACATGGAGGGCAGTGGTGACCTGAGAAAACCACTAGAAGGCTGGAGGGAGGCAGAAGCCAGGATAGTGTAGGCTGCAGAGTAGGCTGGAGGTGAGAAGAATGGAGCCCGAGCATATAGACGATTCAAGGAAGGAGAAAGGATCCCTGCTGGAGGGGAATATCGGATCAATGGGGAAAGATTTAGAAAAGAAAGAGAAGTTTGGTTAAAATCAATGAGAAGAATCCTGTTGAGAGTGAGAGAGTAAATATCAAATGCAGAGAAAGGATAATCTAAAACTAAGTGTTCATCAGAAGAGAGCACAGGCAGAAGGCTGACTTGTAAGAAAGAGGAAGGGACACTTCTCCAGGCTGGGAGAAAGAAGAGAGAACGACTGCTGTCATAAGCAGGTGTACATGTTTGATGTCAGAAGTTGAGGAATACGTGTTACTTATATCGCCTTTCTTAACATGCACAAAAATAAGGAGGAAATTTACCTTCTTCTAACATCATCTTAATTTTCCTGTCTCATCGAACATTAAAACAGTCTACTTATAATCTTTTACAGAAACATACCCTTAACCACTGAACCCCTAGATAAAGTGTCTTCAATCCCCAATGACCTCTATCTGTGATTTCTCCTGTCCCACAAGGAGCTATTTCACTAGCTTTGGCATTAGATCAGTTGTAAAACTCACCATGATTCACTCTTCAAAAATGTATTAAACCATATATTCATCACTGTTCTAAAATGTACCTGTATTCCTCTGAGCCTTCTAGATAAAAACCGACTACTGTGCTCATCATCCTTCTCTCTCTGGAAGAATCTGGACATCAAAACTGCATGTGAGACTGCCTGGGGCGAAAAGCTCTGTCTACCACTTCCAGGCTCTGTAAACTTGAGCTCAGTTTTCTCGTCTGCAAAATGGGGAAAATACTCCTACTTTGGGGGGAACTACTAGAATTAAGTGAGATAATACTGATGCAAAAAGTTGATAAATTTTTATAATGGGCCAAAGGGAAACAGTTTGAAATCTCATTTGATAAGCATGGATAATCAGTTTTTATTTGTTTCGTTTTGTGTTTACTTATTGACTGCCTTTATAAAAGTAAAATTTATCATGAGGTTTCCCTGTTGGTTTTAGATGATGCCAGCAGAGTTAAAAATCACGTGTTATTCAATAGTAAGGTGCAAAGTATTGCAAGGGATTATTATATATCCCTTCGTGTACAACATGCCATTGGTCCTACTATGAATTGAAACATAGCAGAATAAATTGACAGAGTGCCATATAATACAAGCATATAAATGCTTGATAAGCATTTTAAATTTGATAAAGCAAAAAACAAGCTACATATGAGCATGCTACATGTCAAAATCTAGAAATGGGCATGGAACTAAGTCACACAGTGAAAATCGAAAGCCTAGCGGGATTCACACGCTAGTGCTCAGAGCAGAGAAGGGTTAACAGGCAGCAAGAATGACCACGCCCCCTCTTGTTCCTGTCCCCGGTCTGAAAAACTAATAGAACAGACAGATGTGTAAACCACCATACAACATACACAACCGTATCTCAAAGGACTTAATTAACCACAGGAAAGGAAACCAGGAAATGTTGTTTTAATCTCCACCCACTGAGGTGATTAAATAAAATGTTCATTAAATACCAACTTAAGAAATCATAGACACATTAGTCAAATGATTACTCATTTACTTAAGCATAATAAAAAGACACTGTGTATAGTTTTGACGTAAGTCAGCCATGATAATGATATATATAATTACTTTCCAGACTCTCGTCAAACACAGCTCCAAGTAGAAGGAAAGGCCACACTCAAACCTCAGGACTTGCTCCCCGGGACTCTGTAGCTTCTCAATGCAATAAAGCATCAGAGATGCAGCCCACAACTCAGTTTCTCCCTTTTTCCTTTCCCCAAGCTGTCATGTTTTAATTATGTGAGATTTCCAAGGAGGACTAAGAAATAGTTAAGAATGACTAGGTTAGGTTCTCAGATAACATTTTTCCTAAGGTTGTGAGCCAGTTTTCTCAAAATTCTCAAAATTTAATATACTTAGATGAATACAGTGTAACTTTGTTGTGCAGGTTACACTAATTGAAAGATATAAATTATAAGAAATTTCATACCTCCTTTTGAATAGTATTTTACTAATTCAACGGTGGAATGTAGAGCTTCACATTTTACTTGGTTTTGCTCAGTAGGGGCTGAACCTTTTATGAGAATCTGCTCATGCACTGGATGGAGTACAGATTTCTTTGAATAGAAATTTCCTTAGAAAACTCAACTTCCACTGATAAAGAACTAAATATAGCTAATTCTAGCGTTCTGTGCTATAGGTACTAAGTAAATTGACTTCACTTTTCAGTTTGTTTATTGACTATTTTAATACCAATCATTAAAAAATAATCTAAAACTCATCATAAAATGTACGTCCAATTTTGAAAAACAAAATCAAAGCCATTTCCTTCTTTACGTTCACAGAAAAAAATCTTGCCTAGCAACAAGTGGTGTGTGTGTTCAATTTCAGGTGTCTAGATTTTAGCTTTAACACTTGAAATATATATATATATGTATATATATTTGTTAGTTTAATTTCCTCCTCTGATAAATGAGGTAATCATGTTGTTTGCTTTACTGCATCTATAACAAATGCTTCTTCTTCTCATTATATTTTTTAACAACTAAAAGATTTTAAACTTTCTTCTTTTTAATTTCTACCATATCTCTTCTTAAACCCTGTAATGATGTAGTCCACTGCCAGTGTATTTAATGCAACGTAGATGAATTCTTAAATACTCATCTTTCATTAATACATTTGTTAAGTGTGAGTTGAAAGTACCCCATCACTTCACAGCACATACCTCCTTTCTTATGGACCTTTGTTTGCCATTTCAGTATTCAGTATCCCAGGTTTCTGAATTAGTCCAGACGGAACTGTCTGGTTGTTAATCAACAGAGTATCTGAGTGTAAGGCTCTGAGTGTCTGTGGTCATATTTGTAAAGACTTTCGACACAATGATGAGGAGCTGTTGGCAGCATAGTTGTCTAGCTAAGAGATAAAAATCCTTACACAGTAGACTGAAATGTGTACACACACTGGTACACACTCAGGACTCAAAGTAAAACTGTGACACTCTGCCTGACCCAAGACTCCCAAGCATGTAAACTCAGGCCAGAGTTCAAGTGGGAGCATTTGCTCTCTGTTATTGCAAAGGAAACAGACATAGCTTTTTCCAAACTGACAAGGCACATTCACTAGGTGCACCACATCAGCAAGGAGGCCACAGAGTGAGCTAAGGAGGCCAGGTCAACAAGCATGCATGAGCCCCCGCTACATGCACCCGTGCTGGGCTGGCAGCAGGACAACAAACACAACTGACCCAGATGGTTCCTGAGGAGCTCGGTCCAGTGACTGAAACACATATGTAAATAAACCATTTCTCTCAGTGAAACCATGCATCTATCAGGTAGCTTGGGTTTCTCTTCTAGAGGTACTGGGAATATTTTAAATTAAATATTTTTTTAAGTTTTGAATTTTAAAGGTTTTAAATTAAATGCAAAATAGAACTTAATTTTAAAATAATGACAAGAATAAATTTAAATTAAATATTAAATCTAAGACTCGGCACTTGTCTCCCAGAAGAAGCATTTCACAGAATTTCTATTTTCAATTCCACTTCATACTTTCCCTATCACCAATCCTGTTGCCAAAAGCCCCAAATCAATTAGGAAACAAACATTCTTCGGCCCTCTATAGCTTCCTTTTGGTTAAATGCCACAGAGCTGGGCTTTGCTGGGTTATGAAATTATGAAAGCATAGGATTTAAATGATTTCTAGGGACACTACCTACTTGTATCCAGCATTCCCCATTCTAGAAGGTATCTGCGAGCACGCAGAACATCGATGCATTCTCCAAGAAACAATCAGCCTGCAGAAAACTGGCTTCTTTAAAAAAGCTGAAAAGTAACTTGGCATAAATACTGATAACGATCTTAACCCTCTGTCTCAGGTTGCCAGACCACCGGATCTAATAAAGGTCTCTGCAGAGCACGGTAAGACACCTTCCCCACAGCACACTGCTGGTGTCTATCAAGCCCTAGCTGTCTTTCCAAAGAGAAGACAGGCCACACAGCCACAGCCAGGACCATGTCACAGTAAACAGCACTCAGAGACCTAAGCAGGCTTCCCTGTGCATCCGACAACCGAGGAGCTCAGGAGCAGGGAGCCAGGCTGCCGCCACCCCGGTCAGCAGCAGGCCTGCAGGATTCGGTCATTCTGTACAGCAGCTCGTCCCTTAAGGGGTGAATATTTACTGAGACGTCTTCTATGTGCTTAGAATTACACTAGCAACCTTGAAAGGAACTTAGAAGAAATAAAACAGATTTTGCCTTGTTTTACATAGAGACAAAACTGTAAAACCAAAACTACAAACTTGGCAGGGGTAGAGATAATGAGAACACTTGCTCACAGATACTGGCACATATAGGGGTCAGGTGTTTTGCATATATTATCTCATTTAATTTAATCCTCACAAAAACCCAATGAGGTAGGTATTATTACCATTAATTTACAAAGAGGAACAGAGTTTTAAAGATTGTTTTTACCGCTATGAAGACAAGAACTAGTTTATCTTTTTAACTATAACGTTTCCAGGGTTCAGGACAGGCCCTGGCATGGCAGATGTTGGGAGCTGTTGGGTGAATGAATGAGTTGAGTAAACTGCTCAGCCAGCGAGGATCAGAGCCAGGAACCTACCAATTAAAATTGCCTTTCTTAATCGTATCCAAACTGGGCTGGGTTCTGTGTTCCTTCTGATTCTACACCAAGTGCCTGTATTGTCTACTGACTCTAACCATACCCCTCCTCTACAAAGAAAATTTTCCCCATCGACCATTGCAGTAGCAAACCTTGAAGATGGCACCCAACGATGCCCCATCTCCTGGTATTCACACCCTGGTGCAGCCCCCTCCTGCATGTACCAGGGTGGGTCTATGTCTGTGTCTGTGTGACTAACAGCATCCTAGAAAAGTGATGGTATGGTATGTCACTTCCAAAATTAGATTATAAAAGATTGCTGCTCTCTCTCTCTCTCATATCACTCTCCCTGGAAGAAGCAAGCTGCCACGTCACGAGCAGCCCTAGGCCCAAGTGATTAAGAACAGAAGCCTCCTGCTACAGCCATGTGAGTGAGCTTGTAAGTGGAATCTCCAGCCATAATCAGGTCTCCAGAGACTTGGGCCAGCCCCAGCTGACTGCTTGACCACAACCTCGTGAGTCCCTGGGCCGAAACTCCAGAACCCCCCAGCTAAGTTGCTCCCGAATGCCTGACCCTCAGAAAATGTATGAAGTAACAAATGTGTGTTGTTTTAAGCTGTCAAAATTGGCGGAAATTTGTTACACAGCAATAGATAACTAATGCAATCACAAATACATACAGAGAAGATAGGCTAGAGGAAAATCATTCTGAAAAACAGCTCCAAGCCAAGCTGTAATAAAAGTGATTCATAGAACCTCATATTAGTCAAAGGACAACAACACATTCTATTTCACTACTGGGCGGGACATGGACACTGGGGAGCAGGGTGGTCTTCAACGGAGGTAGCAGAGGAAAGCACCTGCATGGTTTCTGGATTGAGAGGCACAAAAGTTCACCTACTCGCCCAACCTGACATGCTCTGATTCTGAAATTTTACTACTATTAATTTCATGAGATCTAAATGTTAACTTTAACACATTTTTAACATATTAGCTAGCAGCTAAGATGAGAAGAAAGGAACCAAAGGGGAAAAGAGGCATGGACAGATCCTGCCTAGGCACGACCTTTATATGAAAGAAAAGAAGATGCAATACTTCATCACGAAAGAAGGAAGGAGAGTGTGGGGACTCAAAATAGATCAAGGAAAGCATGGTGTAAATAACTTTACAATATATTTTTAAGAAATTAAACTGTTTTGCAAATTGTCAGCAGTTTCAAAAATAGTAAGTTCAGAAACAGGGAAGGTTTTTTAAAATCTGAATTTACGCTTATATAAACTATCTTAACTCCAAGATATTAGAGCACAGAGGTTAAGAGAGCAGACAGGAGAGAAAGATCACCTGGGTTCAAACCCCATCCAGATGCTCACTGGCTGTGTGACCAGAGGCAAGTGACTTAGACTCTGCGTGTCAGTATCCTCATCTGACAAAGGGAGATGAGAATTACAGTACCTTCCTCATGGGGTCACAGGAAGTACTTAGGTTATAATACATATAACCACTCACCGGCACATGGTAAGCATTGACTAAGTGTTAGCTGCCATCATCATCATCGTTACTAAGGATTAACACATATTTCAAGGTTATCGCTATATATAATGTAAGGATTTTTCTATACTTATTTGCCCTGCCAATAAACTACAACCTGAATGAAAATAATAAATTGATAAGTAATATAATTCCCCTGCACCCTACAAGAACATACGGACACAGTAGGGCTGGTCCTTAAAACCTTATAGGACCAACTGCTTGTAATTTTACTTTAGTTTAAACTTTTACCCTAATGAAAGACAAATATGTACCTCACTGGAAGATAATCCATTAAAAGATCTGATAGTTATTTAACTGATATTTTTATGGTATTATTGAACAAAATCATTACACAATTGCATCTTACTATTCTGTAACAAATTCTAGAACATATTGTATAAATACCATTTGTATAAATCTGATATGGAAAAAGAGAAATAGAGAAGAAACAGAATTGGAAGAAAATATAATTTTGGGTATCAGTGATAAATCCTTCTGATATTTCTTTTTGTTGGTTGCTTGGTTGTACCACAGCTATTTGAATTTCACATCAACCCTATATGACAAGCCTGTAGGTCTCGGTGGCTTGATGACAATGGACAAAGTCCTCTTCGTGCTTTAAAGACATCCAAGTTGCTGCTCTCTTTGGAGATCCACATTTGATCTCCCAGCTCTGACATATTAAAACACCACATGTTGCCAGAAAGACTCCAGGATGGACTGCCTAAGAGGGTCCATCTTCATACACGGCAGAGGTAGGAGAACAAATATATAACAAAACAGCCCTCCTGGTAATGGAGAAACCAAATCAACATGGGAATTGGGGCGGAGCTGTGTTACTATCATAAGCTGGGCCTAACGCCCAGGGCCCTCTTAACTTATTTAGACCATCCCCACGGCCTGCCACCCCTCATAAGGCAGACCAAGACCCAAATGCTTTTCCAATATGCTCCTTTTTCTGAGAACACCAAATCACCTTTTTCATTTACATACAACATATGTTATGTTGATAACATATTGTGAAAAGTCCCAGGGAAGATATGACTGGAAATGTGTTCTTAAGAAAATGAGTTGTAACCCTCTCTCTCTGAAATGTCCAAAGAATTCAAAGTTTCAACTTTAAATGACATAACTCTATTTTAAACAGTTTCTATCAAAAGATCAGATATTTTTAAAAGTCTGAAAAACATCTTAGCTCAAATATTTTTTTAAATTTTACAAGATATATTTTTCCTTTAGTGTAACAAAATTAACATTTAATAAGAATCACCCATTTCTTACAGAGCTTAAGAATTCTGTTTATTCATTTTAAGCCACATCTTTCACATTTAGAATTTTCTGGTTTATTTGGAAATATTTTTCACAAGTTTGAAAATACAGTTCAAATGATTATTCTGAAATGTGTGCATGTGGGAAGAATTGTTTGCTTACGAGATCCTTCTTCAATAATTCAGATACTTAAATTATCATTTCCAAAGCAAATTTTCCAAAATCAAATAAATTGCAAAACTAGAAATATAATCAAGTCTCTGAGAAGGAGTTGCAATCTTTTGCCAAAACAGACCTCAAATTCTTAATCCCTTGTCCAAAAAATTGGACCAAGTATTGACGTTTTCCACCAAGCAAGCCACATAGCCACAAATGTTTCTCATTTACTCACTCCTGGGACATACAGCTCAAATAAAAAATTTCCTGAATACCCCAAATTTCAGATGCAATTTGGAATGCAAGTGATTCATAATGTTATGCAGGAAACATTATGATCTTCCCTTACCAGCTCAATGTTTTTGGAATGCAAACCTCAGGAGATTATCCCAACCAATGAGAAGGCTGACATCACTGTCAACCATGTGACCCAACAATTATGCTCTCCGCCCCTAGCTCAGATGTGATTCTGAACCCTGAGCACTGTGCGACTCCAGCTACTGTTCAAATAAGAAAGACGCTACCTCAAGGAACCCAGCAGAGACCCACACTGTGCTCAAGGCAAGAACCACGGTCAAGGTGCACTCGACCCCCTCCTAGGAAAGGTAGAGTCAAAGGAACGAAGGGCACTGTCATCTCTTCTGCCCTGAAAGACTCTCAGCGTGCTCTCTGAACAGACACAGATTCTAATTAAATTCAAGGTGAAACTTCGCGGAGCCTCTCGTTAGTTTATGAGTCCTGTTCTAACCCCATCCCCACCTCCCCTCCTGTTATGAAGTCAAATGACGATTTCTTGGAGTACCAAAGTTGCAACAGTCATCTTCCGTAGATTCCTAGTTTCTTTCAAGGAAAGAAACACAGCAGATAGAGAGGAAGAAAAGCACTAGAATGAATGCACAGAATGAACATAAAAACTGTGTACGTCTTAGCAATTGTGATGACTAAAAAAGAGAAGTGTAGGGACCGGCCTGGTGGCGCAGTGGTTAAGTTTGCACGTTCCACTTCAGCAGCCCAGGGTTTGCCAGTTCGGATCCCGGGTGAGAACATGGCACCACCTGACAAAAGCCATGCTGTGGTAGACGTCCCACATATAAAGTAGAGGAAGATGGGCACGGATGTTAGCTAAGGGCCAGTCTTCCTCAGCAAAAAGAGGAGGATTAGCAGTAAAGTTACCTCAGGGCTAATCTTCCTCAAAAAAAATTTGAAAAAAAAAAAAGAAGTGTAGGGGGCTATAATATGACGAAACACATAGAGCACAGAATAGCAAATATGGGCAGTAAAAGATGGAGAGAAACACTTAGATAACCATAGAGAGCATTATAAGCGAACGTACAGTTAAAAGAACTCCTAGACGAGGATGACCTGAGGATGTCTGAGGCAAAACTCAAAGCTGAGCATATAACGCCTGCAAAGTCGGGGCAAATAGAGAGCCACGAAATACTTCAGAAATAACACCCAGTAAGAAGGAACTTCTCAAAGTAAAGGATTTTGAGGAAAGCTTAAAATCATTATTTAAGTACATGGAGAAAAGAATCTAGTTTAAACAGAATAATATCCTGTAAAACACAATAATGAAGAACTTACAAAACAATAGGTTTGCCTAAAGTACAGCTCATGATTCTACAGGCAATTTTGATATTGGCAACATTTACAAAGAAACACTCAAACTGAGTCTGTAAATTAAAATTGTCACATAACTGAAGATCCTGTAGATGAGTTTGTCTCACGAAACCATGAAAAAATATAAAATACTTGAAAAAAATTTCATGTCTACACAAACAGAAAAAAAGACCAGTTTAACTTTGTAGTTGGATCAAGGCACATCATGAATAATCAAAAAAGTGCCTTGAATTATCTCTAATTGCCAAAAGATTCTATTTTCCATCCCAACCCAGCCTTTTGGTAAGAGTCATCTCTCATTTATCCATACAAAAAGAGACAGTAATCACATTGGTCATCCAATACTTACTTGTACTGAAAAAGTTTCGTTAGCTAATAACACCAGGAAATAGAATATTCCAGACGACTCTTTTCTGATTGCTTTAAAACCTAATTCAGTGCATTTTCTTTCTTGCCAGTGTTGGTTTTGTACTCAGAATTGAGTGAAATCAGCATAACCCTCAACAAATTATTAAACTCTCAGAGTTTTTATGAATAAATGACATGATGTATATGATGCTTCTAGAACAATGTACATGGTTAATACTCAAAATGTTAGTTCTCTTATTCTCTTCCCTCCCCTCTTGCTTCTGCCAATCATAGCTTGGCTTTCTTTTCTGCAGTTTCGGATCCAGGAGTTCGGTTTTCACATGGGATCAGTCAATTCCCTGACAGAATGTAATGTTTCTCTATTTTCTTAATCATCTGATCAATGACTTTTAATTATAGGGCCCCTCTAAAAACTTATTGCCTTAACTTTTTCTCTTCTTGCCCTAATTTCCACTGAGGGATAATCTAAGTTCAACTCATCGTTTACATCAGAACTTAACGTTATGTGCAGCACTATACTAGGATACAGAATTCAATAAAATATGGTTCCCACCTGGGATGGTCAATTTTATATGTCAACTTCTCTGGGCCATGGGGTGCCCAGATAGCTGTTCAAACAGTATTTTGGGTGCTTCTGTGAGAGTGTTTTTGCATGATATTAACATTTAAATAGACAGACTTGAGTAAAGCAGATTGTCCTCCACAATGTGGGTGGGCCTTGTCCAATCAGTTGAAGGCCTGAATAGAACAAAAGGATGACCTTTCCTGAGTAAGAGAGAATTTTGCTGCCTAACGGCCTTCAAACTGGAACATCTGCTCTTGAGCCTGACAGCCTTTGAAGTAGGACATCGGTTGTTTCTGGTTCTACAGCAGCCTTCCAGTCCTCAGCCTCGAACTAGTACATCAGCTCTTCCTTATTCTACAGTAGCTGTGGCCTTTGAACTCAAGGTGGGACCATAGGCTCTGCAGATTTTGGACTTGCCAGCCTCCATAACTGCATGAACCAACTTCTTATAATAAATCTCTCTGTGTGTCTCTGCCCCACTGTCTCTGTCTCTATAGATATAGATACAGATATAGATAGAGATAGATAGATAGATTCTGCTGGATCTGTTTCTGTGGAGGCCGTGACTAATACACCACCCTCAAGAAGCTCAAAGTCTAGTCATGAGGATACACCCACATAAACTTTCTCCGTGAAGCCTTTCCCAATCAGTAACACAGAATATTGTGTGATGAGCCAAATAAACCATCAAACAAAAAAAAATCAATAAACCTTCACTGAATGTATTAAAAGGACTTGAAAGCAAGATCTGCCCAGGACAATATCAGATCGTGTAATTCATTCCCTCAAGAATTCTCGTAAAGTGAGTGATCTGGTGTCAATTTACAGCGAGGCCCACCCTGTCCTGAATATACTGACTAGATGAGATTTCTCTGCTTTTATGATTTAGTTACTGTTATTTGAAGCAGGTCATTGGGAAGTAAATTTAAAACACAGAGTACAGTTACAAATTAGTTCACTCCCTTCACAGAGCAACAAGAATAATAAGAAGCATCATACTAGTAACTAATAAGCAGCAGGTAAGCTCACTTGAATGGCAGCCAAGTTCTTCTGCTCCTGAGATGGTGCCTCGTGAACGAAGCGAAGCCAGTTGGAGTGTCGTGGGTTGGTAGCATCCAAAATGTACAGAACTTCTCCCTTACTCCCACGAACCTGCAACATAAAAGGCTCCTGAATTTGTACTTGAAGTCAGGATTGGCCATTCTAAAAATCTCCAGGTTAGAACATGGTATTTTTCATAAGCATAGACCTTTCTTATTAATAGGGTTGAACAGATGCTGGATTAACATCCATTCTTCCCCTTAGAGCCCACTATTTCATGTGGCAGATGGCTAGACAATTCACTATTATAACCAACTCCCAGAAACTACCTGTGCTGATCGCTCTTTTCTGGCGAAAATTATTTCTTTGCATATATATTTTTTAATCTATGTGTTAAACTGCAATTGTTCAGGGGATAACCATAACGGCAACTCGTGCCCTTTCTTCCACAGAGAAGGCAGCACTGTTCTCCAATTAAAGGGGGTGGAGCTGGAACGATCCTTTCAACTTCTCTCTCCACCTGCTTACTGAGTCCTTTCCATGTGAGGAGAATTTGCCAATCTAACCAGTGGAATCTGACACCCAATGAGCCACAATTTCCCATTTTATCTAGTGGATGAATATAATCCACTTTGTCTTTTCGTGGTCTGCTCATGGCTTGCTGTGAACAACAGTGGGCTCTCTGCCTCTTGTTTCATGCCCTAAGCCCTCCTGGTCAGATCTACTCAACTTTCAATTCGAGGGAGGGGGTAACTGCCAAAGGAGCAGGTCACCCATTGGACACTCTTGAATCCAAGCTGCTTTGAATCGAGCCTCTCTAAAACGCCTGTGCTGTAGGGTACTGGGTACTTGCTCAGCTTAATAAAACATATACCAATCTCTATCCAACACTAATTTTGTGTTTATATTCAAGTGCAACCCAGGAGAGGAGAGGAGAAGGAATGAGTGATCAGCACTCCACATCTCCAACACCAACTGACACAAATGTACTGACTACAAATTCACCTTTGCAGACCTGAGTTGGGGAAAAACAAATTCCAGATTTCCAAAATGTTATTTTATAAAATAAAGCACAACCAGCCTAATGAGGTATGTATTTTCATGATACATTTGGACAATCGTTCACTCACTCAACAAATACTTACGAAGTCCCTACCGTGTGCCAGATACTGCTTAAGGCACTGGGACCCTTTCAGCGAATGAGATGGATGAAGCCTGATGTCACAACACTTAAGAATAAAAAGAAAAAAAAGCATAGAAGAGAACTTCAGGTAAAGCTAAGTGCTTGAAGACAACTAAAGCACTAGGAGGACACAGAGCGAGGATGTGACCAGGGAACCAGGCAAAGAAAGGGTTACTGAGGATCTAGTTAACAACTAACATAGTCTGTCCAGCGTTTTGCAGTCAAAGAGAAACTATGTGTTCTGTTTTGCATAAATTGATGTCCCGGTTTTGCAGATGTTGCTGTTTTGAAGAGAAACTCACATCTTTGCAGAAGGACTCCCCAAATTGTTCCAGCACCAAGCATCCTAAAGTTACCTTCACTCATTAGCATCTTAAATTCTCTTCCTCTAGGAGGGTCCAAAAAGCCATTTTTAGATGATTAGATGTATGTAATAACATGTTTACCTGCTACGCATGTGCCTTAAAAGAGTACAGTTGTTACGCGCTTATTACAAATAAACCTGCTATGCTCTGCTCGCTTGTGTATAAAGTCTCTGTTGGCACTGACCTCAGGGAGATGCTGCTTTGGCAGCTATCCCCGGTGTCCTCCACTGTTTGTGCAAGCAATAAACCTCTTCTTCACCTACTTCTGCCTTGGTTGTGCTTTTTAGCTCTGAACTCACCAGGAGACAAAACTAGTGAGTTCGGTTCAAGGAGATACGGGCTGTCTCAGAGGAGGTGGTCAGGCAGCGCCTCCCTGATGAGGGGAGGTGAGAAGAGTTCCAAAGGGACGGAGGGCACAGGCCAGTGGACAGCTGAGGAAAGAGTGTTTCTAGGCAGAGGGAGCAGCAAGGAAAAGGCAAGTAGAAAGGCCCTGAGGTGGAAACAAATTAGGTCTGTTCAAGGAACAGCAAGGCCATGGGGCTGGAACAGAAGGAGCAACCGAGAAAATGGTGGGCATTGAGATCAGACAAACAGGCACAGGGCAGATCACCCACTGCCATACAGACCAGGAAGGCATCCACAGAGGTCAAGTTACTCAAAAAGCTGTTATATAAAAACATCTGCTACATGTACTGCAAAGACTGACATTTCAAGATTCTAACATCCAGTGTCTACAAAAAAATACATTTAGCCTGCTCCTACTGTCTTGTATACTACCATGCTTCTCAAACAATTCTTGTTTCCTTAAACACACAATAAAAATCTAATGAAATGCCAGACTATCATTGGGAAGCAGGAATTTAATTTTTGATATTGTAGTTGCCAAAAAACAAATTTAGGACTATAAATAACATATAACTAATCTTTATACGTCCCATGTTTAGGTGTGAAGCGATGAGCATTTGTAATACTTGTCACTAAATAAACTCAGGCTGAGATCTGCTTTGGGAGGTGCTCGGGAACTGTCCTGCCCACCCTCCGCTCAGAAGCCTGGGTGCCCGCTGGGTCATGGCACAGACGTCCAGCAGCGCTGCCGCGATAGAGAGAAAGGACCCTGGACGCCTCTCCTCAAAGAGGACACCAGACCACATTTCTCTAAGCAGAGTAAATAAATAATTTTCAATATTTGGGTATAAAGTCTCCTTTCCAGTTTCCTCCATAGCTACACTAACAAAACTATTTATATTAACAACCAACTAAATTAAACTGAGAAGGTAGCAAAGACATTAGATACTTGAAAGAGAATCCTTCTCAGAACTGAAATTGAAAATCTACAACTGTTGTTGAAATTGGCACAATCCAACTAATTTTCTGTGGGGAAAGCCCACATGTCTCCATTTGAGAAGACAACACTACTTACAGAAACTAGCTAACGGCCTCCGTCCTACGTTTGTTACCCAGTCTGAAGTACAATAGATATCAGATGTGTCTGACATTTCGAATTCTTTCTTCAAAGACGTGAAACATAACAAAGATGTCTCTTGGCTTATTACCGGAGGCACACGTACCGGGGGCACTGTTTCTTCTCTGTGCATTTCAGCCTTTTCCCAGGCCCTTTGGCTCCAACTATGTCCAACTACTCAGCATTAATGTCCCATTGTCCTTCCCTGTCCATTAGATGTAGGCGCTTTCTGGTTATCTATTACCTTCTCACACCGTATTCCAGCTTCAAAGAAATGCACGATTCAATTTTACACTGAAATCTTTATGAAATTGTCACGTTGAATACATCCAAATTTACAAACTGATTTACCTACTTATATTCTCATAACATCGCTATCACAGGCAGCAATATACTCTAGTTGCCTATACATTCATATTTTAAACTACTTTTTTGTTCATTAACAGAGCCACTGCTCATTCATTTTATTCTAAACTCCCTTACCCAAAGGACTTTTAAGTTCCTACACAGCCTTTGCTGGCTACCTGTTTTCTCCAACTCTCAAGTGGCCGGTGGTTTCCTTACTGCACCACCCCAGTCTCCAACACTCAGTAAAGCTGTTAGATTCTGGTTCCCTGACTGATCTTCCTATCCCAAGCACAGCATTCTCTTCACTGAAGTGTCTAGAAGAGACATGCAAAGATAATCTAACCCATCCTTCCTCTTCCCAGAGAAACCAAATCAAAACAACTTCAGACAGATGGCTATTATTAAAGTCTTTGTTTGTCTATTTCAATTTGATACTGAGCCTTGAGGTAATAAATTGAGCATTTTTAAAGTCTAATGAATAAAGAAGATTCAAAATTCATTCGTATCACGTTCCAGCATCTAACTAATCTTTGCAGCCAAAGTGTATATTCTTTTCCTGTCAAAACTAGTCTTCCAAATACCATCTTCTTCCATCTGAATTTTCATGCAAATGAAGTATATTGGATACTGTCCCCCTGAGGATCGTCTTCCGCATACCTGGGGCCTATAATGAAGTCAACACTGTCATCTTGCAGTCAAAACCATATTAATTCCAAACTCTGATTTCCACAGGCTTCCTAAGCCAGTTAGTTACACACAAAAAAGCTAGCTAAATGGGGAAATGGAAAGAAACCCTCATGTGAAAATGAAAACCTTTACGCTTCAATAGTCGTTCACATCTCTGTGACTTTGCTACTTCATATTAAATGAAAATGATCACGGTGTGGAAACCCGGCAGGTTCTTGTCCCTGTTAAACGCTACAACATCACTTTTCAAGTGTCCGAGAGAATGTGGCACCATGGATCTGTCACTTTGTCCAGAGTCCAGATTAGCAGGATTGCATATAAGTCACAGTAGATTCTGTCCTCCCAACCCGTCAAGGACAGAGGGGATCACAAAAAGACTCAGCTCAATACCAGAAAACCCTCATGTGAAAGTGAAAGAAAAAAACTGGAAATAGGTCATCAATTTAAATTTTCTTCCCCTAAATTTAAATTTTTTTTTTTTTTTTGAGGAAGATTAGCCCTGAGCTAACTGCTGCCAGTCCTCCTCTTTTTGCTGAGGAAGACTGGCCCTGAGCTAACATCCGTGCCCATTTTCCTCTACTTTATATGTGGGACGCCTACCATAGCATGGTGTGCCAAGCGGTGCCATGTCCGCACCCAGGATCTGAACCGGCGAACCCAGGGCCGCTGAGAAGCAGAGCGTGTGAACTTAACCGCTGCGCCACCGGGTCGGCCCCTAAATATTTTCTTTGTTAACTGGGCCCACTATAGACAGAGAAGCTTCTTTATTATTTGGAGGGTTAATTTTCACAGGAGAGGGGTTTACAATGTTACTTTATTATTTCTGTTCAATCATTTTGAATGCCCAAGCAATTCTTCCCTCACTACATACAGGCCTTCAGGGTTTCCAGGACAAAGCTAATGAGACAGATTTGTCCCCGGATGTGGTGCAATGTAACCCATAGAATTTTATTTAACATATGGTGAATGAAATTTAATGCAGTGAAATAGCATCAGTTCCAAAAAAGGTAGCAATAATGTCCTTAATAAGAAGTCACAATATGTTACATTGCAGGATTTATTTCTTAAAGAAAACATATTTCTCTTTTTGTCAACAAGACTTTTCAAAGGTAGTTTTTTTTTTGGAGGAAGATTAGCCCTGAGCTAACTACTGCCAGTCCTCCTCGTTTTTTTTTTTTTTTTTTTTTTTTGCTGAGGAAGCCTGGCCCTGAGCTAACATCCATGCCCATCTTCCTCTACTTTATATGTGGGACACCTACCACAGCACGGCTTGCCAGGCATGCCATGTCCGCACCCGGGATCCGAACCGGCAAACCCCAGGCCACCGAGAAGCAGAACATGCACACTTAACCACTGTGACACGGGGCTGGCCCCTCCAACGCAGTTTTAAGCACTAAGATTTAGAGTAAAGATGTCTTTAGAGTATAAAACGTCATCATATTTTTGTATTTAAATTACAGGCATTCTTCCTGCAATTGTCGTCAACTGAAGAAGGCCAGGTGCCTTCCCTTTGGTGTTGAATTCACCAGACTTCAGGAGATCTTTGGGAGCACAAAAAACCAAGTGTGCTCAAGCAATCCACTCTGACAGCACACTGCTGTGAGATTTAAATCAAAGGGACAGACACTTTCAGAAATCAGCAAGGATCATCTCTAGAAAACTGTAGTGATTTATAGTTTCCAAGCAAAGGGCAGGTTGTTTGTTCCTTCTGATTTTTCAAAGGATTCTGTCTAAAATTCTTGCTCGCTTTGGTGGTTATAAACACACCCTCCCCACATACATACACATCACTGAAACATATCTGCTCGTATATCCTCCCCCCGATACAATCTAATAATAGGATATATTAGACCCAGGGATTCCCCGGCCTTCAGATGAGAAAGCAGAGGGAGAGAAAACACAGGCTCTTACAGATCCTTGTCTCTTTACTGACAAGCACCCAAAATATACACACAAAGTTAGGTAAAAAGACTGACGAGAAAAATAGGCTCTTTTTCATTACATATTCAAGCTGAAATGAACCTCAGGAAGGCATTCTGGAGTGGATACAAATGCTGGACTAAGGGGCTGGCCCCATGGCCGAGTGGTTAAGTTCACACGCTCTGCTGCAGGCGGCCCAGTGTTTCGTTGGTTCGAATCCTGGGCGCAGACATGGCACTGCTCATCAGACCACGCTGAGGCAGCATCCCACATGCCACAAGTAGAAGGACCCACAATGAAGAATATACAATTATGTACCGGGGGGCTTTGGGGAGAAAAAGGAAAAAATAAAATCTTTAAAAAAAAAAAAATGCTGGACTAAGAATCAAAAACGTGTTGATTGCGCCCGGCCCTGTGACCGATTGGTTAAAGTTCCACATGTTCTACTTCAGCAGCCTGGGTTCACAGGCCCAGATCCTGGGCACAGACCTACACACTGCTCATCAAGCCATGCTGTGGCAGTGTCTCACATACAAAATAGAGGAAGACTGGCACAGTTGTTAGCTCAGCAACAATGTTCCTCAAGCAAAAAAAGAGGAGGCTTGGCAATGGATATTAGCTTAGGGATAATCTTCCTCAGCAAAAAAAAAAAAGGTGTTGATTAACCTTGATAATCTGGTTTATATCCACGTGTCATCCAAGCCCTGACTGTATCACTTTGAGTGAGTCATTTCCTCACTCTCCTGACCTCTAAAATGGGGACGACAGTCTCTGCCCTGCAACCTCACAGAAGCTGTGCAAGCATCAAAAGGAATAAAACCCATGACAGTTCTGTATACCAATGGATATTATGCAAACATAAAGCATTAGGAAACTGAGGCTCACAGCAGAGTCTTCAAATTTCTGAAGGTGGGAGTCTCTCCTCCGTTTTCTCTTCTACAAGACAAATAACGTTTTCCTTGTCTATGTGATTTTAACTTCCTTCACCATCCCGGTTGTCCTCAGGGACGAGCACTAATTTGTCAAAGCTCTCTTAACATGGGACAGAATACAGCACACCAAGGACTATTCTGACCCATGATCTGGGCATGCTTTCTATTGATGCAGCTTCAAATCATAAAAGCTTTTTCAGTTGCCATACCTTACACTTAGCTGAGGTGGCCTTTGTCATCAAGCAGCCTGTATTAAGGAAGTCCACGTGATACCATCCAAGACACAAAGACAAGCTGAACTGAGCAACTCAGTCAGGGTTAAGTGGCTGAGCAAATCCTATCCTTGGGTGATGGACTACTCAGAAATGGAAGCCTTTTATTGGGTATGGTCTCAATAAATATTTTATTCAATGAAAGTTCAGATAATATGTCATTCTTTTTTAACTGCCATTGCCCTTATTTCCTTTAAAAGTTCAAAAATATTTTATGAGAGGTAATGAGAGACTTACTGTAAAACTTTTAAAAGCACTTCATGTCTTACTTTTCAAAAATACTTCTAAAATTGGGCTAATTTTTTAAAAGAAGAAATAACTGAAATAAACGGAAAGACAGTGAAAAGTATATCGTTTTTCCACAGTAAATTTATGAGAAAGTCTTAAGTGTAGCCACTGTCCCTTTCTAGTTTTACAGAAGTGTTCAGGTATTCAGATTTCAGTGACATTTTTGGATAGGCAAGTTTTTTACGGCATAAATAAAGTGAATTTAGTTGACGTCAGCTTACTATCCCTATTACTCAAGGGGTTTTCTTTAAAGATCAAGCAAGGGTTAGCGCCTGAATACTGTGACATCTATTTTGACTACTTACTGGCTTTTTTCTTTACGTGGATTTTTTCAATATCATAAGGCAGATGAGTTCTCTAAGGAGTTGGAAAACCACATCGCTCGAGTCGGCATGTCTTGTCACAGTTTGGTGGCATCCATCAGATCCATCAGAAATGATTCAAGAAACTCTAAATCTGGTTAACGTTTTATGAGTCTATCGCGTTGCCCATTTTTTTCATACGGACTTGAGGCCTGCACAGATCTCAAGCCTTACAGCCGGCTTTTGCAGAACATTCCCTGTGGCGTATGAACACGGCACACAAACTGTGCCAAGTAAGAAGTAAAGTTTAGTAGCAAAACTCTTATCGTCGACATGAAAGCATTTGAAAGAGTGGGTTGTGATAATCTCCGAGATCCAGAGATTATAGTTTTGGTGGTGTTTTTAAAAGAAGATGCTTTGTATCTGAAAACGTCTCTGTGAAGGCTACAGAGACACTGAATAACAAAGAGCACTGTGCAGTCCACAGGGGAAAAAACGGGAAAAAAGATGCACTTTTCCTTTGATCCTGATCTCCTAACCCAAATTCCATGGCTGTAGTCCTTGTGTTTTCAGATTTTTCCTAAATACATAGTTTTTCTACAGCTATTAAAATTGAAACTGCCCATTTACATGAACTGTATTCTCTCCATTCACATCTGCAAAATGCATACAATTCGACACAGAAACACATCAATTATCTTAGTATATGAATGCACCTAAGGCAGTCAATATTTCCCAGTTACTAACGTTCATCCTTTCCCTTCTCATCACCATCCAAAAATCACAGTTCTGTGCTGAAGAATTCTAAAAAGTCACATCAGTTATCAGTAAACAACACTGATTGAATAACACTTACTGTACGTTTCCTTACTGGTTATTTCAAAATGTGTTATGAAAAGCCACAAACGAAATTCTAGAACACAGTTCCTTTACTCAACATCTTCAGTATTAATGAGGAAACAGAAAACAGTAATTAAAAAAAAAAAACTTGGGGCCAGTCAAGTGGCGGAACAATTAAGTTTTCAAGTTCCACTTTGGCGGCCCAGGGTTCACTGGTTTGGATCCTGGGTGCCAACCTATGCACTGCTTGTCAAGCCATACTGTGGTAGGCATCCCACATATAAAGCAGAGGAAGATGGACAAGGATGTTAGCTCAGGGCCAGTCTTCCTCAACAAAAAGGGGAGGATTGGAGGCAGATGTTAGCTCAGGGCTAATCTTCCTCAAAAAAACAAACAAACTCATTCACAAAGCAAGGTACTGATTATTACAAAGTAGATATATATATATGAACTTCATTCATTCATTTCAAAAACATGTAGTACACACGGATGTCAAGTAACATACAGTGCCAGGTCCTGAGAAGGGACCAGAGTGAAAAGTCAACGTTAGAGAAGAGTATGTTATGAAAAGCTTCCAGGAGAGAAGGCAGGTGCTCAGAAAAAGTAAAGCTAGCAGGCCTGAGGCCAATATGCTTAGAAGGGCCTGCTTGTAAGTCTGGCCCTTGGCTGGCATGTGGGCACTTGGGTTCTCAAGCTGTCCTCAGTCAACAGTTAACAGACAAGGATGGTTCACTATGCCAAAACTGTGTAACAATATGGTTTAGGCTGAACACACCTGCTTTTCTTCTGGGAATCTAGAATTTTGATATGTACTAAGCAGACAGTAGCCAGAAGCCCCCAGTAAAAACCTTGGGCACTGAATTTCTAATGGGTTTCCTTGTACAGAAACATCACATGCAGGTGTCTGTATTTTCATTACTGGGAGAAGAGCGTGCTGTGTGTGACCCCTCATGGGAGGGAGAAAGCATATGGAAATCTACACATAGGTTCCTCCAGACTCTGCCTGTGCCGTTCTCCCTTATTATCTAGCTTTATATCCTTACTACATCACTGTAGTAAGTGTTAGCCATGAGTACAACCGAATGCTGAGTCCTATGGGTCCTTCTAGAAAATCTCTGAATGTGGAGGTGGTCTTGGGGACCCCCAACACACAAGATGAGTTTAGTTCCAGGTGATGAACGAATGGGATATAAATTTGTCAACAGAAGAGGCAGAAGGTCATTTCTAGATCAACAGTTTCATCATATACATATTTAACTTA
Source organism: Equus przewalskii (assembly GCF_037783145.1). NCBI lineage: Eukaryota > Metazoa > Chordata > Mammalia > Perissodactyla > Equidae > Equus > Equus przewalskii. The sequence goes on along the minus strand of NC_091832.1, from coordinate 107,055,282 downwards.
CACAAATTAAAGTACATCCATTCAACCAAATGAAAAAATAATTAAAAAATCATAGAAAGAAAATAAATTTAAATAGTAAGGACCATTCCTTTTCATGGCCCATAATTTTAATTATATGAGGTTGCTGTCTTATCAACTGGTTTCAGAACCTAAGCCTTGCATAAGATGTGACTCCACTGTAGAGAAAGTCATCTCAATGAAAGAATGGTAGAACGGCTTAGTCATTTTGGGAAGAGGAGGCAAGATGAATGATATCAGTAAATTTGGTTGGGAAGACACAGTTAGTAAAACAACAATGGAACTTGGGGCCAGCCCAGTGGCATAGTGGTTAAGTTCACACAATCAGCTTTGGCGGCCTGGGGTTCACGGGTTTGGATCCTGGGTGTGGCCCTATGCTCCACTCATCAAGACATGCTGTGGTGGCGTCCCACATACAAAACAGAGGAAGACTGCCACAGATGTTAGCTCAGGGATAGTCTTCCTCACCAAAAAAAATTCAAAAAACAAAATACAATAGAACTCAAAGTTGGCAGTTCAAGTAGCAAGATCAGAGAAACAACAGGAAATAAACAGGAAATGTATGAATTAGGATGCTTTGTCCTTCATCTAACAGAAACTTCAATGGCTAAGACTAATCAGGATGCACCTCCATGGGGGTCATCTTCTTGCATATAATATACTGCTGCATGGAAGACAAACGGAAACTTGGCCAACATCTTGACTCAAGTGGGAAAGATGAAGGGGGATAGATAATGGTGGGCAACCAACATCTCTAATATGCAGGATAGATTATGTGTGGAGGGAAAACTTTGTGAAACGGGAAAAAAACTAAATAGGCTATTACAATGACCTAAATTTGAATTACTAAGGCTCTGGAAAGAGGTAATGGCTATAAAAATGAAAACGATGGGTAACTGCAAAATAAACATCTGGGTATAATCTGTTTAAGAAACTGATGTGAGGTACAAGCCAAAGAAAGAGCTGCAAATACTCCAGAATGGCAAGCCTGAGTGATCTGTATCATTGATGCTCATGGGAAACTGAAAGGCCACATCTATTTGAAGGAAAACAGTAAACAGGAAGACAAAAGCCTGGCATTCAACTTGGGAATTTTCATAGATAAAAAGGAAATCTAAAAAGAAATGTCCTTTGAAACTAAAAAACAGAGCCAAGGAGGGAATGAAAGACGAGGGTGGGAGGTGTTGATTTAGAAGCCTTGAACACAAATAAAGCTGGTACCTGATATCTGAAAAGCAGAGCATAGAAGGAGAAAATCAGACAGACCAACCTTGCAGGACATGTGAATCTGAGGCAGACAAAACCAGAACAGACACGCACATTTAAGGTAACCACAGAAAGGAATACAAGCACAAAAATTAAGTGAGATTTATGCTATATGCAAGCAGAGAGGAAAGTAAAAAATTCTTCTCAAACCTTCCTCCCATAGATGTAGCCCATCAGGTGGCTTGGCCAAGGATCCCAACTCTCCATCTCCTAGCAGTGTCACAATACAGTGAAAAGACGTGAAAATGAGACCATCACATATAAAGCACAGAAGGCCCCTTGAGTGCCAAAGAACGGGATCATCAAGGGCAATTGACATTGTCCCCTCGAGTTAAGGAGTCTTCAGAAAAAAAGTCTTCTCCAAGAAGCTGATCTCTACTTGCTCCTGCAGGATTTAGGCTCCTCACTCACAATTTCTAGCTAAAGCTCTTACTTCCTATCATCCAAATGAAAACCGAAGGACTGGCTCACAAGGGGCCACAACATCCATGTTGTACACACTTCTCTCTTACCGTAGCTCATTTTCTAGAATTCTGCCCAAAGGTTTATGTTGCCAGGAGGTGGGATCACTGGAACAGGAATCTCTCCCGGCTGCAGACCAAGTGCATCTGGCACCAGTAACTGCTCTGGCAGCAAAAGGCCTGGCAAGGAACACCGGCCGAACCTAGGGCGCAAACACCGCAGCAGAGGGTGTTTTCTGATAAAGAAAGCTGGGGCTCTTCCCTCCATCTGATTTTCTCGCAGGTGGCATTCTAGGCCTGGACCACGAGAGTCCATGGGAGCGAGAACTCCCCTGGAGGCGGAGTCCTTCACAAAAGGAATCTTGGGCGTCCCAAGGGATCCTTCAGGAATGTGGTCCCTTCCAGAGATCTGCGACTTGCTGGACTGAGGCCTCTGACTGCCACTCAGGCCACTTAATCCTCACTCTCAACTCCTCTCACCTCCGAGGCCAGCTCATGGACTGTTTAAGATGAATACGGGTGGACGCTGCGATTATTCAGTGCTTGCTATTGCTGAGTCTGCCATGACATCAATCCTGCTCTGACTGCATTTGTTATTTGCTCTCCTGTGGGACAATCTAGGGTCTCCTTCCCGACCTAGTGCCTAAGTGACTGGGTTCCTACCCAGCTTGTTTTACACCCAATGTAGTCACTCTGTTCCCTGAATTCCTTTTCCTCAATCCCGACCTTTTCCTGACAGGATCACAGTCTCCCACTGTTGGAATCGCCCAAGGCCAGATGGAGGCCAGCCCCAGGCCCTACCAGCTGGCGCTCTCTGGTCCTCTACACGCCAGCAGTCCCACTCTTCTGGGATGGGTGACCCGGATGGTGGATTATAGTTCCTGGGCATTAATTCAGACACTCCTCATAGACGGATCTCCTGGCTTCTCATTTACCCTCAGACTCAAATCTCACCCAAACCTGGACCTGGTTCTGGTTCAGATGCTCTTCCTCTTTCTGAGCAAGAACACCCACCAGGACTTCTGGTCCAGACTTCCCTAGTCTGACCCGCCCTCACTGCCATCAGAGCTTCCTAGACTGTTCTTGCTGAGATGTCAAGAAAAGCTCTTAGATTTGGGGCATGTTCTGACAAGGATCCATTATCTGAACATAAACTGCATTTTCATAATTGAATGTTTTCCACATTGACTCAAAATCTATCTTCAAATCCATGGTCCACACTGCCGTCAGAGTTCTCTTGGTAATTCACCCATCTCCTCACACCAGTGCCTGTTTAGAAATGCCCATTTTCTGCCTAAGTCCAAACTCCTCAGCATCACCTAGAGGGCCCGTCACGTGCTGGCCACTCAGCTCAGGCCCCTCTCCCCTTCTCCCACTGCACTGCACACAGGTACACACCCCACACACCTGGCCCCGGCCAGCCAAGAACAGACAGCCTCTGCCTGCAGCAGAGGACCTGGGCCTACATTTCCACCTGAGGGGTGCGCGCACGAGTCAGATCCATAACGACGAAAGGCTCTGGTTTGGGGTAGAGTCAGGCTACTTTTACTGAACATATGCTTTGGATTTAGTCAAGTTCATTCTATGAAAAGTGAAACATGAGAGAAAAGGATCCTGCTTTAAAGAACAAGTAATAGTAATAACAGCTAGCAGTTATTGAGAGTTCACCATTTATCAGGCGCTTTGCTAAGCACCTTTACTCTCAGTATACAGCGTAATCCTAGGAGGTAGCTGCTACATATTAACCACGTTTAACAGGTGAGGAAACTGAGGGACAAACAGAATAAATAATTTGTCCAAGGTTTCACAGCTCTTTAAGTGTTGCAGCTAAGGTTCAAACCAAGACAATCTGATTCCAGAGCCCACAGTACGCCAGCTCAGTATTCTTATAATTTTAGGCATTAGTTGCCAACTAGTAAGCAGAATTCTAAGAAGGCCTCCTCATCCCCGCGCCCTCCGAGAATGCCCTCCTATTTGTGAAACCTGTGAATATGAGGCGATATTACTGCTTGACCGTTTTGTACCACAAAACAGAGATTAGCCTCAGGGGGCCTAACGCAATCACACAAACAGAGTTTTCAGAGTTAAAGACAGAGTTTTCTCTGGCTGGTGAGCAGAGAAGTCAGAGAGCTAGGAACATGTAAGAGATTTGACATGAAGGAGAGTCTCCCTGCCGAGATGGACGGACCACAAGCCGGCCGGAGAGTGGCCCCTGAGAGATCCAGGGCCTACAAGCAGTCTCTGGCCAACAGCCAGCAAGCGAGCAAGAACCTCATCCCACAACCTAAAGGAACTGGATTCTCCCAGCAGTCTGAATGAGCTCCTACCCTCGAGGCCTCCAGGTAAGAACCCAGCCTCGCCAACCCCTGAGGGGCCTCAGAAGACCCTTCAGCAGAGAAGGCGCCTGTACTTCCCACCTACAGAACTCTAAGATTTTTATCTTGTTTTTTAACAAGGGTGTTGTTTTAAGCCACTAAGTTTGTGGTAATTTGTTATAGGCAACAACAAAAAACTAACACACACTTCTGGTACAAAAATCTCTATGGGTTTTCTACTGCTGCACGATTACCACCGACAGAAGAGCGGACAATCCCCACTCCTTGTCTCCAGTTCCAAGGGCAGAAGGCAGCAGTGCTCTGCTCAGGGTTTTTGCAGATGGCTCTTTGTAGGAATCTGCCTCCAGGCTCATTCCGGTTGTTGGCCAAATTCCAGTTCCTTGAAGCTGGAGGACCAAGGGACGTCCTCATTTTCTTGTTTCTTTCACTTTAGATGAGATGATAAATGATGATTTATAATCTACAAATCATGTCAATTATGCAAAAAGAACACAAATGCCTTTAAATATTATGTAAACGTATGTTTAAATGTAAGGAACTTAGTCTTATATTAAATGAAGAAAGGGGAGGAAAAGAATACGGAATGGACCTACAATGTATTCTTTCTAAATTTTAATGCTAATTCTTGGGTTAAGAGATAATCAGCTCCTCTTATAAAATTAAAGTATATATGTGTATGTTTCTACATTTCCCATTTCATCAGTTTTCTCCAAATCTTAAACGTTAAATTATGTTTTTTCACAGTTATTATACAGCCGCCTGAGTATCTTTCACTAGTGTACAGAGATATCAAACTTGTATCAAGAATTTAACACATAAGGGAACTAGTGACCAGAAACATTTTTCTATTATTTCTTCACCTCATAAAGACATAATAAACCATTAAAAATACAGATTTAGGGGCCAGCCCGGTGGCATAGTGGTTAAGTTCACACACACTACTTCAGCGGCCTGGGGTTCATGGGTTCAGATCCCAGGAGCAGACCTACACACCACTCATCAAGCCACGCTGTGGCAGCATGCCATATACAAAACAGAGGAAGACTGACATAGATGTTCGCTCAGAGCCAATCTTCTTCACCAAAAAAAAAACAAAAACAAAAAAACCCACAGATGTAGAATATACTCAAGAGAAGTCAGGGAAACTGATGCTCAAAAGGTATTATGTAACATTGGTTTAAGTTTTTAAAAGTGTGCTCACAAATCTAGGGCTTTCCCCAAGGGAGTGGTTTTAATTTTGCAAGAAATTACCTTTCAAGATAAGTCATCTAAACATACAAAGTGACAAAAACACCTTCTTTGTCAGATATCTCATTTCACTGGCAGCAGTTAGCATAAAAGTGAGAAAAACTTGTCCTGTGCGCATACAAAAACTCTAATACTAAACTCGAATGACCAGCTCACTGGACTCATGACTTCACCTTCCAAATGTGTTCACTGGCCGAAATGGAAACAAGACTGGAAAGTTGCATGCAATGAACTCCTGCAAGACAGAACAATGTATACATGTGGGTATTATTATGTTCTGTCTCATGAACATACATAACAATTTTCTTTCATAACAAAGCATCCCTCACTAACCATAAAATCTACTGCTTTACTCAGAGATTGCTGCCCTGTTATATTTACCTTTCATAGTTCTCTACTACGGAAATATCCACAGTTCTTGGGCTCTCACCTAAGCAAGCGCTGGAAATGTCCTATACAACATCACAATTCTTTAACCAGATGTTTTGGAAAGCTGATTTTGGGGGCGGGGAGGGGCAGTGGTGGCCCTGAGCTAACACCTGTTGCCAATCTTCCTCTTTTTGCATGAGGAAGATTGTCACTGAGATAACGTCTGTGCCAATCTTCCTCTATTTTATGCGGGATGCCACCACAGCATGGCTTGATGAGATGTGCTACATCTGTGCCCAGGATCCGAACCCCCGAGCCCCAGGCCGCCAAAGCAGAGTGCTCAAACTTAACCACTATGCTACTGGGCCGGCCCCCAGAAAGCTGATTTTTAAAAACTTTATTTTAGAAAGGTAATATGGTGCATTTACAGTGCTTACATAATATTTTCTACAGGATTTGGAACACCATCCCATAATCAAACACATTCATGTTTCTCCAAATAAAAGTGTGAACAGTCATGCTAAGTAGGATAAAAACAAAAGGCTACAAACAGCCTTACGTAAGTTCAAGTCAGGTTTTGCTGCTAAAGTTCTTAAGAAAAGATGTTTGGTTTTCAGAGCTTTTTTGGATTTCAGATTTCCAGGTAAAGGTCTACGGACTAGAGCTTAAAATGAGTAATCAGACAACCCATTAGAGTCCTTTTTCTCCAAGGGGAGAGATAAATTTATTAGAATGATGACAGGTGCTCTGGCAATAGTACCACGGGAAAGTGCACTGCCACAGAATTAAAGAAAAGCATGCTAATTTACCTGGCAACAGAGATCTTTCACATGCTAAATCTAGACAAGGCTGCCGGACAGTAGGCACTCTGTAAAAGGGCGGCTGGCACTACGACCCCTAAGACGACAGATTTTCTCGGTAGAGAATTACTCCCACAGACTTTTGACCTGGAAGTAAAGCCCATCAATAAAAACAGGGCTCTAATAATAAGACCCACAGTCTCGTCCATACAGAAGAATATATTCGTCTTGGGGTCACCTGCAATCTACTTATTAATACGCAACTTGGAGACAACATGCAAGTCCTGGGGAACTGTCAACACAGCCCTCCTTCGGGTTTTGAAATGTCTGAGATTTGTAAAACACAAAATTACCATCTTAACTGCGGACAAAAGAACATGTACGTGTTTCAATTGATCTCTAGGGCCTGATGGAAGGAAAGATTTTTTACAAACGTGATTCACTGGTCAAAAGTTAAAAAGTAACAAATAGGCACATCAAAACATTAATTAACTAAGCCGTCCTAAAAATTCTTCAAAGAACAAAGTACTTTGAGAGTAGTGATTTATCATACAGTAAGGAAATTATAGGCCAAATCATTAAATGGAATTTATTCAAGTCCATGAACATCAATCTTCTTTATATAAAAAGAAAACATGGTATTCCTCAGGGAGAATTTTATGGAAACTTTCAGCAGCGTTTGCAGAGTCTCCACTGGATGCAAAGAATTTACACGCGTGCTAGTGTTTTTGACTTGTAGGAAATGCCACACCTAACTTTAGAAAACACTCATTGAATCCACTTTTTATATCAAAAATAAATTAGAGCTACAATTTGTTACTAAAACGGATCAAACACTAAGTAACCACACAACAGCTTATATACTCAGATAAAATAAATCAAGCTGCTCATAAAGAGACTTCTAGCCCGCCTGTTGTTATTCTCACATTTAATTTACTACATAATAACAGCAAAAGGTCTTGGCAAACATAAAAATGCAAACTACCCTGAATACAAACACAGCCTGTGCTGCTACAACATGAAAGAATCAACAGAAGGTTGGCATCAGGAGACTGGCACAGATGCAAAAAAACTAGCAAGGCAAGTAAATAAAAAGACAAACGTGTAGAAATGGAACAAGGTATGTTTGAACCTCATTTGCCATATTGAAAAAACAACCCTCATGTCAACACACAAGTGATCTGGAATTTCTGTTAGGATCTCTGCATCTGAGGTCTTGGGAAATGCTCAGGCTCAGTTGGCCGGTGCAGGAACTACAGAATTAAAAAAAGCCTGCCAAACGGTGCATGAGAACATTGTGCAAGGAGATCCACAGTTTAAAGGGAGGTTGGTGGGGGGAGGGTTGGAAGGAGGGGGGAGGATGGGGGAAAAAGGAGCAGAAATGAGGAACAGGAGGAGAAGGTGAGAGGGGAAGAAACTGAAGGGAGGAGGAGGAGAGAAGCAGGGCCTGGCAGCCCCCACTTTGAGGTCAGCCTGCACATCCAAACCAGATTAAGATTTCTAAAACCATATGATGATGTTATGACCTAAAATAGAGAAGGACATATATTCAACTCTTCTACTATTCCAAAAGTCATGAGCAACTACAACGTGTCAAGCATTATGCAAGGCCCTGGGGCACACAAAGACTCCATCACTTTTTCATTTCATTCAATCAACATATTTCGTTTGTGTGGAAATTAATAAACAGAACTCTCATTAAATTGGAGTTCGGAGGCCAAAAAGGGGCAGCTCTTGTGCCCCACGATGATTGCAGAGCCCAACAGGAAGAAAGTCTTCCTCCTCTTGACCAGCAAGAAGCTCAGCCAATGAGAGACTGTCACACCTCAGCCAATGCAAAGCCCTACGCCTGTTTACAATAGCCATCCCGACTTCCTCTTCCCCTCTGAGTTTCTCCTCCCCTTGTTGCAGGGACTTGCATGCGGCCTGACGTGGCTGCAGACCCTGAACTGCAGGTCTTTGCTCACCCTGAATAAACCCGTTTTTGCTGGAGAAAACTGGCTGGCTATTTGTTTAAGGTCAACATTTGCACTAAGACATCAAAGATCAACAACATTCAGTCACTGTGACTGAGCTCACAGTCCAGTGAGCTGGGACCCTGACATTCAGAAAATGCAGTAAGAGCACTTGTCTCAGGTATTCAGAGAGCAGTGAGGAGCGACCCCTGAGTCAGTTAGGCAGGAACAAATGGGTGACAAGGGAGGGGACAGTCCAAGGAAAGGAACTAGCAGGAGCAAAGGGACACATGTGGGGGGAATGAAATGTACTATAAAAGAGTTAAGTCTGAAGCAGGAAACATTGAGAACAAGGGTAGAGAGGTCAGCAGTGGGTCAGATCTTGGGCTCCGTATGACACTTGGTGGCACTCTGGAAATAGAATGTAACTCTTCACTGCCCTCGAGTGGATTCTCAGCAGTCAGGACAGCCGGAGTTCCAGACTCTTCCTAAGGGGAGACTGATTCACTCAGTCTAGGTAGAGCTGAGCCTGGGCAGGCAAAAACGGACACTCCTATATTTTAGGCTTTTTGTGTAGCGAACTGGTTTCGTCTAGCTTCTCACACTCTCTTGTGCACTGAAGAAAGCACAGAACAGTTTTGACAGATCCATCCTGCCAGGCTGCCATCTACTAGAGAAATATCCTTTACAGCAAAACTCCTACCTCCATCCAGCGCAGCGCAAACACTCCCCACAACAGGAACTCTCCAGCCTTCTGACCGCCAGCAAGGTTTTTCTCACGCTGATTAGAAACAGGCTTCTCCCTAGTTCCACATAATGTTTTGTTTTGTTTTGTTTTGGAGTTCTGTCCTCAAACAGGAAAGCTAAGCCTTCACTCTTCCACATGACAGCACTCTAAATCGTGTGAAGACGACGATCCGATTCTGCGTCTGCTCTTCTTCAGGTTAAGAGCCCCAGCTCCAGTTCTTCTTCGGGTTAAGAGTTCCCTCAACTGATTGATTAACAGGTCAGTTCCCAGACCCTTTCTGAGTATGG